>NW_026857248.1:0-12879 GCF_026571515.1 Ruditapes philippinarum
CAGTAACTTTTCTTTCCTCTGATCGAAGCAAATATTCTTAATCTATGGGAAATGACAAAAATGAGAAGGAAATGCTAATAATGGGCACCCTTAAAAATAAGCTCTGACATAAGATGTAAAGTAGACGCAAACGCTCCCGTTATGAATGTTTATTGATGGAGTAAAAGTGTGCCTTGAAATCATTCTGGTGGTCTTTAATATAAAAGACAGGCAATATGGAAGAAAACTGTGCGCAGTCATACAGAATGCCTAACCTCCAGACGTAATTAAAGATGCAGTTAAGTTTATTAAGAGGATATTTTTTCGTTTGCGTGAAATATGGTATATATTTTCATGAAACATGATAAAATGCCACATATTTTCACGAGCCGGTACGGCGAGTGAAAATATGTGGCATTTTATCATGTTGAGTGAAAATATATACCATATTTCACGAAAAACGAAAAAAACAAAAAACTTTTTATTTAATTTCATTATCAAAGAAAATGGTAACGAATTCCCTTGCTTGCTACCAACTGCTATTGTACAGCGCGCAGTAATATATGCGTAAGCACGCGCTGTTTGGCGCTACATTGTGACGTCATGTAAAAAACTCTTAACACGTCTGTACAGCGTTGATTACTGAATTAAAGATATTGGTGTTCGGATTAATTTTCTTAGTTAGACCATTTTCTATCATGCTAGATAGTTTTCAAAACAAAATTCAAGAAAAAGTTGTTTTGTATTCATCAGATTTTTCAAACAAACCGGCGAAAGAAGTCCCTTAAAATAAATATGAGTTTTAACTCCACCCACTTTCATATTTATATTTCATATTTATTTTAAAAAAATATGAAATATATTTGACTGAAATAGCACCATATTGCATGGGTAAAATTAAATAAACTGGTATACTGAGTTACGCGAGTTAGGAGGGATTGCCTCAGCCTGCAGTACTAAAGGGGGGGGGGGGTGATGAGGCCCCTATATATTTACTATGGAACAGAATTAATGCATTTATTCTATCTTGCTTGATGACATTGGAACTTGCATTATGCTTAATTCCATCTTGCTTTATGACATTGGAACTTGCATTATGCTTGATTCCATCTTGCTTGATGACATTGGAACTTGCATTATGCTTAATTCTATCTTGCTACATGACATTAGAACTTGCATTATGCTTGATTCCATCTTGCTTTATGATATTTAAACTTTGCATTATGCTGGTTTCCATTTTTCGTTATTTCATTCAAACATTTCGTAGTCACCAATTCTTTCATTGAGTGATAACTAATAAATTGGAACAAGCCATTTGGAAAACTAAAATGTTAACGTCATATACCTTTATGCATAAGCTACCTTTCTTCATGCTCTATACAAACCATTTACGGTTTAGTTTTTTTGTATTACTTTTATGTATAAGACATTTAAATTTAACTATTTAATGTTCCCTGAGGGATTTTTTAAAATATGACTTATAGCTCGCATGGCGTGATTACTATTAGCTTTCGCTTATATCCATTATGCAGTGTTTATGCTTAATAAAGCTCGGTGTCTGAGGCTTTGTGGATAATGTTTGATCATCTTACATTATTATAAACAATTAAAACTATGTACTGTTAAGGGGCGAGAACTCTGTTATCGATGTCAACGGAATTGTTTCCACGATTCGCCTATCATCGGAATTTTCCGTATAGATACCGCGTACATGTATATATAAATACGTACTAAGCGTTTAATACATACATTGCAGTTGAAAGAATATAAATACAAGTAGTAAAGGATTATGCAATATAATTTTATATATGTATACAGTCTAATAGAAAAAAATATGCTCGTAAAAAGTGATGCAATGGGGCAGTTACACGTACAGTCAGTGGCGGTTTCAGGCCATGGCTTAAGGGCTGCACCTACCCCCAAATATACGTGGAATATATACGTGTCAGTTTCATGCCATAATCTTCTTAGTGTACTCCCTAACCAAAACATATTATGCTGTCATCAAGTTGTCTTGCACCTGCCTAGGTACTGCGAAGGTCTTATCTAATGACTTGGACATTAAAAAGCAAAAATTATTGGCCTTTTAACTTAATAAATGTCTCAGAGTCACTAGTAGTGGCAAATAGGTATGTAACGCATTAAAATATACATGTATAATAAGGAAAGAAGGAAGTTGTTTATTTTTGCAACACGTGCATAGTCAATTACAAATGAGCCGCGTCACGACAAAACCAACATAATGGGTTTGCGACCAGCATGGATTCAGACCAGCCTGCGCGTCCGCGCAGTCTGATCAGGATCCAGGCTGTTCGCTACCAGTTTCTCTACTTGTAAAAGAGTTTGAAAGCGAACAGCATGGATCCTGATCAGACTGTGCGGACGCGCAGGCTGGTCTGGATCCATGTTGGTCGCAAACCCATTATGTTGGTTTTGTCGTGACGCGGCTCAAATGTTGGGCATATGTGTGTCTGATTATAGATCAGACATCCCTTACACACCACCACATTCACATACATTTGTGCTTAATGATATACTATGCACATCTTTCAGTAACATATTTTATCACAGAAATTTATTGAAATCTATAAAATTCTTACTAAATATGTTTTATTTAAATAATCAAAGGGCTGTATGCTCTGTGGTATTTTCTGATCTTTCCTGTATAAGTTTATTTTTATATACTATTATTCATCTTACGCAGGGACTGCGTTTAACATGCAGTTTGTGATTGATACATATGGAATTTTGCATGCTTAGAGTTGCATCAAAAATCATTTTTCATTTTTTATTACAACCACACTTTATCCTTGCATATCGTGGCAACTTCCTTAAAAAAGCCACTTCAAAAAAATGTTGCCTCGACAAGGATTTTAACCTCAGGCCTCTCACACCTTAAACGAGCGCGCTACCTCTGCACCACAGTGAAGTAATACGTATGTAGCGTGAATAAAAACAAATATATTGTAATTCTAAAATTGAGAATTTTCATTTCGTATTTGTAATCCTTATTTATTTCGAGGTATTTTGTTCACGATAAACCTGTTGTTAAACACTGATGAAAATAATTTAGCGAAAATCTTCTCGCCAAAACAGTCCGACATGTAAAAATTCCATTACTCGACAGTCAGATTTATTTGTGTGCTACGCTCTGGAGTATTCGGTAATCGACATAGCTAAAAATAGGATTTTCATTGATTAAGCTTTACGGAAATAGTGGAACATTTTTCATTGGGTAAAAAAAGATATTCATCCGCGAAATTTGTGATTGTAACCTCATATTTCTATTGACTAATGTAAACTTTTAATGCACTGTAATTCGTTCAATGCCTACATTAAAATTATTATTTCTTTAAATTGCTGGTTTTTAAGCAGTTTTGAGTGAGAACTACTTTGCGTTGTTAGGTCTGTGAGGAAATTTTGTGTTAGACCGTGGATGTTAGCTATGTATTTACTGATTTTGCGATCAGAAAATACAAAAACACATACACATAATGTATAGGAATCTGCTTTCCTTATTACGGGTCAAGTAAAGTTGTGTCTGTCTTTAAAAGAAACTTCCATATATATATTTTTTGTAATAACACTATACGTTTACGAATGTATATTCATACTGCCCACTTACAGTGTAAAGGATTGAAAGAACAATATTTGTATGAAGCCAAATCATATTTATTTTATTCTACAGGAAAAAATCAAGTTTGTACTGTATTAACTACTAAGTCGTGGCCACGAGTTACTAGATCGTTTTAGTCGTGGGAACGAGATAACTGTGTCGTGCAGACGAAATAATTTAATCAGATTACACCATGATTTTCTAAACTTAGAAAATTTCTGTTTAAAGATTTACGTGCAACATTATTTTTTTGAAAATACTGAAGTGTTCACTTTGAACTTGATACATGTCTTAAGGATCATCAGGCCCATAAACCATACATTAATTTTGACTTAGTTATAGCCCTTTGTTTGAATAATTCTATGATAGAATTGGTCATTTTGTACGTACAACGGCCTGTTAACATTTGAGAGGGACTTAGTCCTGGTTTATTTTATTGGGTAGGGACATTGCCCATGGACAGTAGATATCCTATGAGGATGTTTGAGGTCACGGGTCAGACAAACATGACACTTCATGTAAAATCATTGTCTAATCGATGAATGATTTAGAAAGAATAAGCTGTAGTTTATATAACCTAAAAAGATCAGTAGATGACATCTAATAATTTTTCGGCAATTTGGTCAGAAATCAGGGTCACAATGACGCTAAATCTTTGACCAATCAATAACTTGTATGAATGTACGTACTTTTACGGACAGGAGAAGTAGGGGCATCCTTGTTAGGAAAATTCATATAAATAGTGTAATTTGATTGGTTATTAAATATCTCGTTCCCACGACTTAACTATCTCGTGGTCACGACTTAGTAACCCGTGGCCACGACATAGTATCTCGTGCGCATGAGATAAATAAAAACACACACATGTCACCTTTGTGCCACCGTAAGTTTGAGCATAGTATATCTTAAAATTCAATTTCACTATTGCTCATACGACTATCACACACGCCCAAAAAGAAGTGTAAACAATTATATAAGAGGTGAGTTGCCACTTGTAGGATGAGTTATTAGAGAAATCTATAACATTTTTTTTCACATGCTGGCGGAATCTTCAAAAACACGCACTTTTCGTCTGTCGCATCGTGTTCCCTTGTTTTCCAGTAAATTTTCCCTTTACATGTCAGTCTCCAACTAACACTGTTCTGTATACGCCCCTGTATAAAGGGGACGTAAATTTGTTTTACTCCACGTGCCAAAATACGGGATCATCCGGAAAATAACGGGATGTACCGATAAAGCGACACCTGCTGTCATAATACGAACACAAATTATTGCAACTCGCATTGTGCTTACTGCCAACTGCTTAGTGCGTACTGTCACATGCGACTATAATATCGCTATCGTTGTCATCTTCGTTGTCGATGCGCAGTGATCCTATATTGCATTATATTTGTAATCAGTGAATATATTGAAGCATATGAATGCTAAGACACATCAAATTCGCCAATTATTGATCAAAATTAATAATTTATTGTGACATAATGTCGACAATATAAGGCAAATTAAAGGTACTGACAGAAACTAACCATGTGACATTTAGTTATATCAAGAACAAGCAAAGAATGGTATCTTAAACACCAAACATAATACGTTGATCTTTATAAAAGATGCAATTAAACATATAGCATATTAAAATATGTGAGTTTGATGGTTTAGTAGGGAACACATAAGGTTGCAATTACATGAAAGTGCATTCAGTAATAATAAGGCATGATTGAATTCAGCAAAACGCAGGTTTTCATTGTCATAAAGAAGTATAGAAGCAAGCATAATGTAAGTCCCAATATCATAAAGCAAGATGGAATAAATGCACTAATTCTGTTCCATAATTTACCGTCGTCTGATGTAATGCATTCAGTGCACAGTGATTACGTTTCACGCTGTACGGAAGTTGGGAAGTTGGTTTATCAACATTTAAAGATATATGGGAAACGTGTGTGCCCTATATAAAATATCCTCGCCGAAAGAGGATGTGTGTAAAGCCTGTGAGGTCTGTAAACAGGATATTAAGCTTGCCCAGGGTGAAAACGACAAGATAGAGGCAACCTTGAAATACCATCAACATGTACTGCAAGTAAGAAAGGAACGTGACCTTTACATGGAACTTGTAGAAAAATCAAAATCAATGTTTGTAAATCGGGAACAACACAACCAGGCTGCCGATGATAACCTTTCTACAAATGACGTACATTATACGTTTGACGTCAGTCAGTATGTTAAGTTGTCACATCATGCACAAGAAAAGGGACCCATATTTTTCATTCAGTCGAGAAAAGTGCAGGTATGACTTTCAATCTAAGTGCTAATTATCTATTTTCATGTATACACTCTAAACTTTTTCGTTTCTTTAACAATTACTATAAACGTGAAAATTACGTGTTAGTACCTTAGTTAATATAAATTTTCTTTGAATAAATTTTCTATGCAGTAAATGTGTACATGCTGTATCTTTCAGATATTTGGTTTCCGAGCCGATGGCTACAAACAGTACAATTATCTCATAGATGAGGACCAAACAATTGGTAGTTAAAACAGTTTTTGGCTTTTCTGTAAAATGATAGTTTAAAGGAAGTAGTAATGATTGAAAAATAATAGAGTTACAATAGGATATTACAATAACATAATGTAACTTTAGATTTTTGATTACTTTTTCTTTAAATTTTAGTTTCATTTGATTTTTCTCAATTCTTGAACATCATTGTATGGAATTAAATACATGAACGTAAATCTTTTCCTCAGGTCAGAATAAGAATAGATCTATACGTTCTAGCCTAACTGTCATAGTGTACGATGATTGGATCGCATAGAAAATACATGATGCAATTATCAGAACATACAAGGTAGTTTTGAACTTTTAATTGTTCTATTAAAAGGTTAACAGATATTAGTTACCCTAAAATACATATACTACGTAAATTCCCAATGGGACGAGAACTTGATTTTTAAACATGTTTTCTTAATCTCTGCCTGTAAATTCATGTAATCAGAAAAAGGAAATGCAAATCACAAGTTCAGGCTCTAAAATCATGTATATAATACAAGTTTGCTTCTTTAAAAAGAAGCCTGCGAGAGGATTTTTTGCTGCTGTGGAAAATTTGTGTAATTCGAAAATATTTGGGGATATTTTTGCATAACAGACACAATGAATGTTTATAAATTACAATTATTTAACAAAATAGAATTTATTATTGCAATGAAAGTTTATTTTACATTTCATCTTTTTTTAATGTTTTAAAAGATTACATGCCGGAGAAATGGACTTTTTTCTTGGCGCAATAGGGATACTTTTTCTACAAAAAAAAATTGTAAAATTACTTAATGTAAATTAAATGATATATAGAGGATATTAAATGAGTGTAGTTTAATACTAAATTTATTGAACGAGTTGAATAAAATCATATTATGCGAGCCTCTGGCGAGCATAATATTGTTTTATTCAACGAGTTCAATAAATTTAGTATTGAATCTACACGAATATAATATTCTATTTATCACATACATAAAATAAGAACAGTAAACTGTTAAAATGAGTAATTTTTCAATGACGCGCCCATAGTGTAACGCTAACATTAGCGCACTTTAACGCTATATATGTTTCTATATAGCGCAAATGACGTCACGTCAAAGTGTTTATTAAATTGTTAATTTATTTTTTATTAAATAGCTTTATTACACTCCTGCGCCGCGGTTTATGTGATAAATATCATTTACAATTGTATTTTAAATTCAGTTCCCTTTGTAGAAAAATTATATATAAATTAAAAGTATTTTTAAAACGAAAGTTTCTTGTAAAGTTCAATAAGAAAATTATTGGTCACTGTTTGTTAAATATAAGGAAGCATTTCCTCTACATTTTCCAAAACGAGCATAAAGTATGTTAATCAAACAAGTTTACATAAGAAATGTTAATATCATTTGATTGGAATAAACAGTAAATACTGTTATATACTGTAACACTGTTATATACTGTTTATTGGAATAAACAGTATATAAAGTTGCATGCCTCCAACCACAATATTAGAAGGAAATCAAACTTGAGATAAAATTTGTGCCATTTGCGCCAAAAATCTCCCTTTGCGTTATTTAGACATCGGTTCAATACACGGTTCACTCGGTCATATAATATTTTTGTTTGTTTCATTGTACGCCTTTTCCCAACAGTATTTTAGTCATATAGGCGGGTAGTTTCCTAACCATCGTTCCTGGAGAGTTACACCAGTACTAGACAACCTTCCTCCGCGCTAAACTAAAAAATAAAGCATCCCCGGGGATCGAACCCACGACAGAGCGTTTACTGGATGAAAGTCACCGACTCTAACCTCTCGACCACGGAGGCTATATATCAAAATATGAAGTAGTAAAAACGTTATTTAGAAAACAAGACGGTAATCGATATATACAGTTACGGAATGAAGCGTCCATGCACGTAGTGTTAAGTAACGTAAATGATATTTTCCGATTTTTCTATGAACCAATTTGTTCACTCCGATTTTAATTTCTCGTTTAAGTAAAGCCGTGTTTTTAAACGGGGCATGCGCAAAACAATTTTTGAAGACTGCTCCTAATGATTTTACGCTTAAAATTAGATTCATTCACTGCAATCAGATACGCAAAACAGTGGTTCCAAAAAATTTATGCTGTTTTGCAATTTTTCGATGTCTCGGATACGTTATTATGTATTCATAACTTTAGTTAATCGGTACTTTTGGCAGAAATTATGTGCCAATGCTTAAAACACTAGAAAATATGCAAAAACACCACAAAATGTGATTTTAATGCCTTACACCATTCTCAAAAATATTCAAAATCGGTCTTTTTGCCCTGTCGCTAGTAACGGTAGTATATTTTAAATGAGTATTAACAACAGTTAATGAAATTTCTAAGAAAAAAACTTTTCTCAGTAACTAAAATAGACCTATCTTGTACTTATAAAGAAGGAAAATATCTAGTCTAGTTCAAAACCTCACAGATCGGTTTGATACTTCTATGTCTCCAAAATAGTATTAACTTCCGTTACAGTTATAAAACTTTGTTTTATAATGGTATGTACATTCAATAATGTCGTATATATGGGATATAATATCAGTGGATGTTGTTAAAAATTGTTATATTACCCTTATATGTTATCAAAGTTACATATTCGAGCATCATAGCCCATCATACAGTTTCCACTGAGAAAAAACAAAAACGTGTTTAACTTCCGTGACCAAAAGTTTAGGAACATTGCAAGGTATAACTTCCCTATAATGGTTCATAATGATTTTTTAGGCTTACACGAAGATGGTGTAATGGTTGTTATTATTTTAAAATTGATATGAATATTGAAAATCGGTTTTCAAAGAACATTTTTTTAACTTCCGTTACTGTTAACTTCCGTGACATTTTTGGTAATTGTTATCCTACCTATGCTATGATGATGTTAAAAGATATTTGAAACACTCTAAAAGTATTGTTTAGATCAAAGCCAGCATACTTTGAAAATTGCAAAAAAGTTGCAATAATATTAATTCAAAATTAGCTTCTATCGTTAACTGGTGAGTGTTCATTAATATTCTGTACAATTTCACTCTAACAAAAGTTTTATTTGAAAAAGAAAGTTATCTATGTGAGAACTGTATTTCTGTGAATGGAGAAATGTAGCAATTTGAAATCTTTTGTACTTCCATGTACATGCGTGATGATGCTAATGTCGTAGGAAAATGTATCTGCACAGTAACGGAAGTTAAATTCCAAATTGATTAAATTCTTTGATTGCAAAAAGATAGAAAAGTGATTTTAACAATATATTTTTATACATAAGCATATGCAGTTATTACCAATCGTAATTTTTATTTACAATATCGTGGCCAAAACAATGTTGTTCTTAAAAATTCAAGCAAGGGTAACGGAAGTTAAAAATTATTTGGCGGTTTTGTCTTCCTTTGCAAATAACCTGCATTAAGACAGAATTATTTGACAGAAAGTAGCAGTCCATCCCACAATATAAAAAAACCAACTGCATGTGACATTAACCTAACAACGTTCATCTTGAGAGTTCTGCATAATTATGTAAAGTGTGTGGTAACGGAAGTTAATAGGATTCCGGTCTGTTTCAATAAACCAGTTTGATCCAATCATTGATACAGAATAATAATCATTGGATTGGCAAAACTAGAATTTTTTGTGGTGTTGTATGACAAATGTTATATATTTTACTTGAATTAAGCCAAAGTTATACAAAACATTATGCATTATAAATATATTGATTTTTGTTCTTTTCCTTAGTTATGTGTTGGCCATATCTATAAAGCGATGGTCATTAAAGAGCTAAAAGAAGCATATATTTTAACAAATTGACTGCAATTATTAAAATAATCCACTTCTATATAATACAACAACAAATATGTATTAGATAATTAGTTCGTAACATTTTCTATAAGATTTTCACCGAGTTTAATGTTATCATTTTATCGGAATCAAAATTGGACCCGCTTCATGAGCTCTAGGACCTTTATGGAAAACTGAACATGGCTTTAGTATGTAACGGTAAGACCTAGTATTAATTAATATATTCGTTGTCTAATTTGTGTGTGCCCTTTACCAAAACTGATAATTCTTGACATTTGGTAACACGATTTGACAAGTGCAGCTGGTCTCTACATTCTAAAAATATCTTTTATGACATTTTAAGTGAATAATAACTTTGATATCTGATGAAAATACATCTTGAAGTGGTCAAGGTCACAAAGTAACATTGGTTTTCGAATTTTCCTTATAGAGTTCATAATGATCTCACATACCTGAACCAAAGATGATGGTAATTGCAATATTTATTCAAGTAAGCCATATATTGCCCAAATAGCCCTCTTGTTAATATACTGAATTTAGATATGACATAGATATATTACTGGCAAATATATTAATTCATGAATATTGTCAAAATATTTCCCTTAATTTTCCATCTTTCAAAGCAAAATGCTTTAATTTATTAATTATTTCGGTTGATACAAATCAAGGAAACTGTACAGATACATTTAGTTTGTTAAAAAGTATGGTATGTTGGTCGGACGTCAGTTGATGCATTTAAAATCAAATTCATTAAACCATACAAACATACATGAAAAATTGTTAACATCCGTTACCTAAGTAAAATACATGTTATTGATACATTTTCTCAAGCAAATGCCAGTATTTGCTAAACAGTGAGTTCCAAATATTTAACACTTGAAGCAAATCTTTTGTTTACGAAACATTCTTTATTTGAATTTTTTTTTTAATTTCATAAACCTTTACATTGAAAAATAATATACCACTGTTACAAACATAACCCTGTTTCTTGGAAGGCACCTTTCCAGCTTGTATGCGTATGCTGTAGGACTATTATGTTATTTTGTATTGTGCACACTCATGCTGCAAACAATTTACTTAACTTGCCCGATATACATTAGAAGCAAGTTATTTGAAGTAAAATATAAAATGTTTGACAGCAAATATCTGACGGTTTAACTTCCGTTACTGACTCTATATGTAAAACTAACAAATACAAGAAAACATAATTTGATAACATTTGATAACAGTCAATGCCAATGGTTTCTATTGAATATGTATGTAGCTGAATATGACAAAAGTGTAACACTCTTTCTTTTTTTTATTAGTTTTGCGATTGTTTTCTTAAAAGAAAATAGTCACGTTTTAAACCTGCTCACTTAAGTTATTCTCTGTTTTATTATTTTTATAAAAATGGTCTTTTGTGTCAAATATTCCGTATATATTTTATATATACGATATATATATATATATAAGATCTCTTCTGCTTGCCAATATGTTTTAATCATTGATAAACTGAGATCTAGAACAGTAAAATACTTCATATTTGACCCTATTCAGAAGTTTAACTTCCGTTACATTGAAAATAAGGTGTACATTTTTGAGTCAAAGCAATTTGAAAATCTGTCACATTTGGTTAGCATTTTTTTGTAACAAGTCGCCTAACATATTTTACTTATTGAAAAAGTTGTTAAATCATGATTTCATGTTGAATGATTTTAAGTCATTTTTCATATCTGAAACCATCATAAATTTCTGGATTGACTGAAAAATGGATGCCACCAGCAATCAGTCTGAACACTATGGAGAGGTCTGATGACCTCTCCAATATTAGTGACGGGAAAAGGTTCAATTTCCGTAAAATACTTCTGTGTCATAAGCTAATTGACGGTGTCAGTGAAACATGCGAATGATGACAAATACACTGCTTATCAAATCTTTATCCTCTATAAGTCAAGGAATATGAGCGTTTAGCACTTTAACTTTATATATGATTATATATGCAGGTGCTTGATCGACGCCGGATTTGGAACAATAAAGAAGTACAGTTGAGTTCACACTAAACTTCCCACCCTTGTGCACTTCTAGTGCACTAGAGCTGAACTAGAAGTGCACACCGTGTGCACTTCTAGTGCACTAGACCATATGACCAGGCTGGCCAGGGAAGGTGAATGACACCTAAATGGTTTATTGGATAATTGTATATCAAGTGAAAGGGGGCATCTATTGTTAAGCTGCTGTCAGAAAAAAAACTTTGGGCATATATGGCCTATTCATGAATATAAATAAGTATTTTAAAATTTTAACATTTTAGGTGATATCATGTTAAAGCTTAAAATTAAAAAAAAAAATGTTTATTGTAATCCTATTATTGTAATCATTAACAAGTATTTAACTGTAAGTGTAAAATAATATCCCTTAAAATCAAATTTATAGAATTAATAAGGTTAAATTTAAATATTCTCCGTAATGGATAATTGTGTAAAAGTGTTTTTTAAAGGTATTTTTAATGGCCATGTATTTCAATTTTTATAGGGTACAAATGGGAAAATCAAAATGTGATAATTCTGGCCCAATTAATTTAGTTTGTAACAACATAAACTTTTTTTCATAAGCTAAAACAAATCATGGAAAGGTTTATATTTAAGCTAAAATATTATTTCTATAATATATAACTTAGAGACAATTCCTCATGTCGATATTGAAAGAGAATATTAATACATTGATTTTAAAACAATCAATATACTGTGATAATTTAGTATTTCAACTGTGTAATGCTTGCATATGTTTTAAAGATATAGATAATTAAAATATTATCCATAAAATAAATAAATTTGATAACGTTATTCATGATTTCAATGTTAAAAATTTAATGTAAAAAGGGAATACTTTTATTGAAGAGGAAAATCTCAAGTCATGCTGTGTATTGGTATTTTACTGAGATGGATTGTTTTCATTGTACCACCCTCCTGCTGATT
>NW_026857249.1:0-46350 GCF_026571515.1 Ruditapes philippinarum
AGACCTTTCAGTAGACCACACTAACCTTGACCTTCATCCATAAATGACCTTGACCTTCAAGGTTAAAAGTCCAATTTTTGCTTGTTCATGCTGTTATTGGCTGTAACTTTGTTATTTTTGAATGGATTGTCTTCAAACTTGAACATAATAATCTTCAAGGATATCCCTTAAAAATAACCAGCCACACCTTGACCTTCACTCATAAATGACCATGACTTTGAAGGTCAAATTATTGAAATTTTCATTTTTTTGGCTATTATTGGCTGTAACTTTGTTATTTTTGAATGGATTGTCTTCAAACTTGAACATAATTATCTTCAGGGATATCCCTTAAAAATAACCAGCCAGACCTTGACCTTCACTCATAAATGACCTTGACTTTGAAGGTCAAATTATTGAAATATTCATTTTTTTGGCTATTATTGGCTGTAACTTTGTTATTTTTGAATGGATTGTCTTGAAACTTGAACATAATAATCTTCAAAGAGATAACTGTTAAAAATATACCGAAAGACCTTGACCTTCACTCATTAATGACATTGTCTTTGAAGGTCAAATTATTGAAATTTTCATTGTTTTGGCGGTAACTGATTTGATGCTATTATTGAAGGAATCAACTTCATACTGCAAATTCACTTATATTCGTGGGCATGAAATTTCGTGGTTTTATCAAAACGGGCATTTTCGTGGGTTCTTAAATTCATGGATTTTCATTTTTTTTTGTAAAAAACTTAGTAACCTAATGCAAAGTAATCTTTAACTTAATCGCCGAACATTTTTACTTACAACATGTACATATCTTTATGTGTCACACAGCGCTTGTCAATAAATTTAATCCTAGCCTCTGGGCATAACTCTAATAAAGCACAGTTACTGCCGATAATTGGCTGCAATTAACACATTTATGTGACATGATATGCACCTCCATTACACACACTGCCCCTTTAATTTGCCGATGTAAACATCGCATAATTTATACGACACCTAACACGTTTTAACCAGCAAGTTTAAAAAGTTTACACCCTGAATTGGTCTTACCATATTTGACAGTAACTACACGCAACGTCATAGCGACTGTGTAGATTTACATGCATATAAATTAATCTGAGTAAATAACACAAATATGTGTGGATCTAGTAAAACTGGATCATTTAAAAACAACAAAAGAAAGTGCAATTCATCTGTTTTAGCGATTGTATTTTTTATCGTTTTGTGTATTTACGACATTAATATCAAAGACTTTTTTTAATTAATAAGAGCAAACTGACATTTTTTATAAGCGCCAATTAATTGGATTGCCTGGGTTCCCATATTTACTCGATTATGTCAAGTATTCTAACAACGATCAAGTGTGTATATGCGACCGACATTTGTGACAGTAAATTGAGGACATAATTATAATCGAGTTTTTTATCAAGTTTCTTAAATATTGCAAACGGATTTAATCTGTCACTACCTGATTATCTGTACATGTAAGTATGTATATACATTTATTTCAGCCGGAAAAGAGCCGACCCATGTTTGTAATATATAGGACAGAAACGGGGTAAAAAGTATTTGTTGGGATAAAATTTCATCGGATCTTAAATTCGTGGATTGACCTACCCACGAAAAACACGAAAATTCGTGCCCCACGAATAATAATGATTTTACAGTATTATAACAGAACATTCTTAAGGACCAGACCTTGTTGTTTATCAAACCCAAATTTGCTTGGGCTCTTTAATGACCTTGACCTTGAAGGTTAAATTACTGAATTTTCTCAGATTTGTGCATTAAATGACCATAATTATATATTTATTGGTGTGTGTGTGTGTATATATAGAAAATATAGATATATATATATACATATCTATCATGATCATCATCATGATCATCATCATCATCATCATCATCATCATCATCATCATCATCATCATCATCATCATCATCAACAACAACAACAACAACAACAACAACAACAAAATGTTTCTATTTACAGGCTTTCTACTGGTCCCTACTTTTCCTACTTTTCCCTACTTTTTTCTTTTGATCCCTACTTTGCCCTACTTTTTTCTGAAATAGCCCTATTATCCCTACTTTTTCATTTTGAAATGAAATGAAAAAAGAAGATATTTAAAATGGTATTTCAGTTGTATTTTCAGTTGCAATTGATTAATAGTTCAGGTGTGTGTGTGTCTCCTTGTGATGTCCATCCTTGAAAGACTCATGGTCAGAGCTGCATTACTGGTACTGGTACTGCAGTATGTACTTTGCAAGTACTGGTACTGATACTGAATTACTCTTACAAAATTTTGCTACTACTGGTACTGGTATTGCATTACTGTCTTTAAAAAGTAGTACTGCTACTGCATTAGAAGGCAGTATTTTTGGTTTTGATAAAAATGTCATTATTTTTACTCATATAGTAAAGCTGTAAATTCCATGTATTATTTTATTTTTGTGAAAAAGTAAGTTATCAAATCTATAAATAATTTGCTGCAATATTCCTTCAAATGTTAACATAGTATTTATCATAAAAAAGCACCAAAGACTTTAAAGTAAAATTAAATTGAGATAAACAAAGTCAATAACTCTTTACTGGTAAAAAATCCTTATTGCAATCTTATTACAATGTATTTACTAGTAAAAAGAAAAGAGCAAAATAAACACTAATTAATTACTTTTATTCTAAATAATCCTATTTCAAGTGATATTGTTAGCACCATAAAAGTTTTACATTGGTATAAATTGAACAGAGGTGTGAAGGTGTGAAAGGCAACAAAAAGACTGGTGGGTTTAAAATGTAAAATTATTGCATTGTATTACCGTTGAATGGTTACTCAACAATAACATATGACATGAATATATGTTGTAATTATTGTTTGTAAAAAGTATGTTCGTTCATTTAAGTTGTAAAAATGTAATGTCAACTTTAAAGTTTCTTTGTTGAATAATGTTTGCAATTATTTTGAATGACACTGTGTATTTATTCAAACTTTGATGAATATATAAAAGTATTAGTACTGGTACTTAATTACTTCCCCCAAAAAAGTACTGGAGCTGCAGTACCAAGCTAAAATCAATGGTAATGGTACTGCAAAACTTGGCAAGTACTGGTACTGGTACTTAAGTACTACACCCTTAGTACTGATGCAGCTCTGCTCATGGTGCCTTGGCAAAACATTCAGCAACATTCTGGCAATGAGGTGCCTGTCTTTCGAGCATGGACTGAACTGAAGATACACACAGCCTGATGTGGTCGTTTTGCTAATTCTTAAATAAAACGGTAAGAAATTCCTACTTTATCCCTACTTTTTAACATCAGAAATCCCTACTTTGCCCTACTTTTTGGTAAAAAAATGCCCTACTTTTTCCCTACTTTTTTTTGGTAGAGGCAGTAGAAAGCCTGTATTTATAGAAATTGCGTAATGTTTCTATTTATAGAAATTGTGTAATGTTTCTATTTATAGAAACTGCGTAATGTTTTATTTATAGAAATTGCGTAATGTTTCTATTGATAGAAATTGCATTCTAGTTATAGAAATTGCGTAATGTTTCTATTTTTGGAAATTGCATTCTATTTATAGAAATTGCGTAATGTTTCTATTTATAGAAATTGCGTAATGTTTGCGTAATGTTTCTATTTATAGAAATTGCGTAATGTTTCTATTTATAGAAATTGCGTAATGTTTCTATTTTTAGAAATTGCGTAATGTTTCTATTTATAGAATTGCGTGTTTCTATTCATATATATATACAAAATAGATAAACAAAACTAATGTGACAAGACAGACCAACTAAATTTATAAAAAGGAAACGTTAAGATATGTTCAAACCTTTCTATGTTTGCGTTTAGAAAAAGTAAAAAGTCGAGCGTTGCCCCCGCCCGGCGGTGGCTCTTGTTTACATTTGCATCCATTTAGATTATCGGAGCGTACTTATTATTCAACATGTATATAAAAACGAAGTTGAAAAACATTCCCACCGCATAAGAAAGCTGTCATTTATAAATTTTGACTTTTATATCATGCTGACTGTCTTAAGAGACCGTTTCATTTAGCGACCGTTTTGGGTGTTTCCCTCGCTTAATACACGTTTGACTGTATAACATAGTGATTGGTCATAACTAGTAGATGACCCCTATTGATTTTGGGGTCACTAGGTTAAAGATCAAGGTCATAGGGGCCTTAAATGTCAGAATGGTTTCTGCTGATTATCTTGAAAACTATACATCACAAAATCTATATTTCACATAGTGATTGGTCATATATAATAGATGACCCCTATTGATTTTTGGGTCACTAGGTCAAAGGTCAATGTCACAGTTGCCTTAAATGTCAGAATGGTTTCAGCTCATTATCTTGAAAATTATTTATCACAAAGTCTTCATTATTTTCCTTTTTTCCATAATTGAACACTTCCATGTACCCATTTATGGCAAGTTTCTATAATAAAATAACCAATAATGTGAGTCAAGGGCTAGGAAGGGGGGCATATGTGTCATTCGACATTTCCTGTTTCCCTGTATTTTACAGTGGAATAAAGGCTGTTTCCCCTAGCCCATAATATATCAGCTAGAAGACAGAAAGCTGTCCCTTTAGATAGCCTCTGCTAGTACCATGCATGCTAAATTGAATTAAAATTGAAATTTTTATAAAATGTATGGGTAAATTCCATTCTCAGTGGTTGGACTTTTATTTTCCCCTTTTGTGATTTATCATGCTATATTTTCCCCTTTAGGAAATTGAAAAAAAAATCACTGGTATAAATATAATTGCTGCTGGTGTTCACGAGTGAAAATATATTTCAATCTTACATGCAAAACATACAAATTTCCTATATATTTCATGCTATTTTAGTGATTTTAAGTCATCTTTTCTTGTTTTGCTGCGTAACGTCATGAGTTCTTCATGATGTCAGAACATCACTGTATACTGAATTTATTCCTGTTGATAATTCCATTTAGTTATGAAATATTATTTTCATCCGCATTCAATTATAGTCCGGCTACAGTGAAAATTATCAATTATAATTTCACTGTGAAAATTATCAAATATAAATTCACTTTCCACAGCAAAAAATGTAAGAAATTTCGTTCTTACATGTAAAAATGAAAATAAAATCTTGTGAAAATGTTGAAAATCTGATGGTCACTTTTGAAATAAACTTTCTATCACACACTGAAAAAAATATCCTGTTTAAACTTATAATATTACAGTGTAAGACAAAACATCAACTAGTCATCCAGATAGTTCAGTGATTAGAATATCTGTTTCTTTTAGCAGAAGACCTGGGTTCAAGTCCCAGTCTGGATAGCTGTTGTTTTGTTTTGAAACTGTTATTTCATTTAACCTAAAATATTAATCTGATAAGATTATTTTAATATTTTTTTTAGGATAATAGATTTTGTTAATAATTTATAGTAAACTTGCGCATAATTTTTAAAGAAGTTTAAAGGCAATTTAAAGAATTTAGAAATACAGTGTTGCAAAATGGTGATGTGTTACATGATGGCTTTAATATTTTTTCAGTATTTTACAATATACTTGGCTTAATATTTATTGGATAACTTTAAAAAGAATGAAACAATAATTTATATCCGTACAGGTAACTAGAGTCGCGTAACTAAGCCCCTGTCCTTGTTTTAGTTTGTCGTTCCTTATCATAGATCAGATACTCTGTGCCATCGGCCTCATCCAAACACAGTTGAACATCTTCCCAGCAAAGATTCCGACATTCCGAAATATTGAGTGCAAATAAGGCTCTTTGGTTACTCGTACCTAAGGTTTTTGAGTCATACATTTTGTTTAATGTAGAATCATCAAGGATTTCTGCTTCCTTTGGCTTGTTCCCCAAACCAATTTTTTTTAGCTGTTGCATTATTTTTTGTCAACACTGCCCTAGCTTTGGAAAATTTTGTCTACAAACATCATCATCTTGATCTTTTTGATTATTTTCCATGTCAAATAAATCATCAGATACTAGCCTGAACAATAATATTCTTCTGCAATATTCTGTTTTAAGTGTAGCAGACACCCTTTTATTATTATTTGTTGTTGTTGTGTTCACATGCATGTCTATTGTTGGGAAATAACTGTGTTTCTTTGTAATTGGGGTGCAATGAGGGGAAAAAGTAGTCCGGCTACGGTGAAAATTATATTTTTAGCTCATCTTTTGTGATCACTTTTCGTCCAGCGCCGTCCGGCGTCCATCCGTCCATAAACTTTTAATTTAAATGACATCTCCTCATAAATGGTTAACACCACTAAGCCAATTTCATCCAAACTTCACAGGAATGTTCCTTTGGTGGTCACCTTTAAAATTTGTTCAAAGAATTTAATTCCATACAGAACTCTGGTTGCCATGGCAACCGAAAGAAAAAACTTTAAATATCTTCTTTTAAAAAAAAACCCAAAGAGCTAGAGCTTAGATATTTGGCATGAAACATCTTCTAGTGAGTGTCTTCCAAGTTTTTTCAAATAAAAACCAAGAGGTTTAAACTGGCACCGCCCTGGGACCTATGTACAGATGAGCGACTTCAGGGCCATCATGGCCCTCTTGTTTAAATTTCACTAGTGGTTTATCAGAATATAATCATCTAATATATTATAGTAAAACACTGTAAAGCATGAAATAAGTTGTTTTTGTTTTGAGGGTACCTATGTGTTAAAAAATGAGAGGGTACTTGTGATGTAAAAATTCAAATGAAGACAGGTAGCCCGTGCCGCTGCAAAACCGAAAGTAGGGTGTTTTTATGAATTTTTCATTTATTTTTGACAATAATTATATACTGCCATTTGTCGGAAGATGATATGAATATGAACATATTAAATATGTATGATGCATATATAATCAAGCCACAGGTTCATTTCAGCCCGAACAATACATGTCGAGGTGATGGACGAGACAAGACATGTCGATTTTTTGTAGCTTATTGTGAAGTTGTGAACATGAAAATCGGGCACATGACAAATCAGCACATAATTAAAACATTCTAGTGTTCCGTGGTATACATCTTTTCTACATGTCATACCTCCTTTCCTTATTACAATGAAATTTTACTGGATTGTTATCCATCGCTGGTTTGTTTTTAGCAGAGAATGACCTGTGTATGTTCAGAGAGGGTACCGTTTGAGCAGATTTTGCAAAGAGGGTACCGATATGGATATGCACCGTGATGTTTGTTTTTAAACTTTTCCAGACAACGAGCATGCTTAATGAAGAAACTCAATGATTTTAAAGCACCGTTTTATATGAAGATGAACAAGCGGTAAAAAACACCTCCATCATGGAGCTAAATCTATGCCTCCATATATTGGTTGTCGTGAGTTCTTGACACCATCTTTTTTGTAAGAATTCTGCCACGTTCTTTGTTAATTGAGTATTGGTGAAAGAGGCATTTAAGACATAAGCCGATTTAGGCAGTACAAGTGAATGCACTTTATTCAAGCACTAAAGCAGCTGACCACCAAACATGGGTTGTAGTCTTTGTTATACAAAAAAAAACACAAAAAAACAACATACATATACACATACTGTCATACATATATTGTTTTTCAGACCCATATTCACCAACTATTTGAAAATTTGCATGTTTATACATATCGTCATTGATGTTTCAAGCCAACATAGTTCATGTCTTACATTGATATCAATTTCAAACGTTTTTTTCCAGTTTTCATCTTCCTCCGTTTTAAGTCGTACATATGTATACATTTTAGGAAAATCAGACATCTAGATGCGGTTTGTCACCAAAGCCTTTGGCAATACAATTATTTGAAGTTTTTTTTCTACGGATAAACCATTGCTTCTATCAACCGGATTTCATTATATTACACAGTATATTTATTTCATTATTAGAAAAGGAAGTTGACGTCCATATACATGTGTACGAGGGCTGTTCAAAAAGTTCGTGGATTGCGGCTCTACTGTTCACATCTTTTTATTTGCGTATATGATTTTACAAGAGACATATATGAAAACATGTCCTTAATAAACAGTGAAAAAATCAATACACTATGATTACAAATAACAATTCTGTGACAGTTACAAATCACAAAAGGTACACAATCCGGCGCACGCTATGATGAAACAAAATCATTCAGTTTGTTTCAACATTTGTTTATATTTAAACATTATATGAAAATTTCGGCGTGCGCCGATGTTGCGTTGCCATGGTTATTAAAGTGCACATAACTCGTAAAGGAAATAAAAGTTAACAATAAAAGTAAATCTTACTTTAAGAAATAAAGACATTCTTTCGATTCATATCCACTAAGGGTGTTTTTATGAAACAAGTAAAAAATGACAGCAAAAATCCACGAACTTTTTGAACATACCTCGTATTGTTTGTCGTTTAAGGTAGTATACACTAAACCTTGCAGGTACATCAAAAGGCATTCGAAACAATTTAAGCAGTATAAGGGATAACCTAAATTATTGTTTATTAAATATGACAACACGTTCAGCACTTTATTCAGAGACTTTTATTCAGGCACTGAAGCAAGTGACCTCCTTACATGGGTTATCGTCATGTGTGATTTACCCAAGCAAATTTATATTTATTGTATTTGACTGGATACATTTATACCTGCTATTAATGTAGTTGCATGTCATAAAAAATCTTCAGTAAATGTAGGTAGATAATAATTATTGTCGTCATTCATAAACCCTATCAGTTCCTAACTTATTATTTTACATTCATGTTTATTAACGCATTCAAACGAGATTCAAGCAGGTTTAAGCAGTGTAAGTTATAACCTCTAAATGCTGTACGTATATATCGCCTTCAGTCGGGCACCGAAGGAGGTGACCTCCAAAAGTGGGTTGTCGTTCAAATATATAATTGTTGTTGTATATGATTGGATCTTTACAAACGTGTCCTTTTAGTAATCTTATTTCATAAAGCACATATATACAAGAAGATTTTATATACAAAAACACAACCATACATCCATTTGCTTGTTGTCATTGTTTCCATATGACTTTCCCTAGTAATTTAAAAATCTGCAATGTCTACAATTGGACGTATTTAAATTCATTGAAAGTAAAAACGATACTCACACACACACACGCGCACACACACCAACACACGCACGCGCGCACGCACGCACACACACACACACATGTCGACATTGCTGATGAAAACCAACATAGTTCAAGTATTATATTGATTTAGATTTTAAACGGTATTTTCCAGTTTTCTTCTTCCGTCTTAAGAAGTACACATTAAGGGAAAATTGAGACATTAAAATGCCGACATAAACACTTGTCTATGGATAAACCATGGATTCAATCCACAAGTTTTCATTTATTCTCCCCCCCCCCTACCCCCATCTTATGCTTATTAACCGATTCAAACCACATTCAAGCCAATTTATGCAGTGTTAGTTGTAATAAACACTCCTTTTCCAAAGCAAGTACATGTAAATGTAAGTTATGTATTGCACTTCAGTCAGGCATCGAAGCAGTTGACCTCCAAAAGCGGGTTGTCCTTTTACCCAAATTGTTTTCACAACCTCATTTTATGAATTCAAAAGTTCGCTATTCATAAACTTGCCCTTGTTTGCATTATTATATAAAATGGCTAAACACGTAATAGAATAAATAAAGTGAATATACATGATCATAAGATTTCTCCACATCCAGATACTGGCTGTCAGAATTGCATTTAACAATGCACTTTTCTAGTGATACATCAATTAATTAGTTTACAGTCTGACCCTATAGCCTATACGCTGGAAGAGCCTAGATTGACCCATGCAGAGCCCCGGTCGATCCAGGCAGAGCCAAGGACGATCCAGGCAGAGCCCCCTAAGCTAGAATCCCAGTGGATTGAAAACGCGCGAGAACATGATTACATGATTACATTGATCAATACATAATTTTATTTAATATAAAGAACAGTAATGCATAATGATTTTCTGAAAAATCCTTACGCAAGACTGGATAGAATGGAAATGGGAAGGGTAAACAAACAAGTGCAATCATCGCAAATTGTCGTGGTTCTTTTGGAATCAAACCGGACTTTATCGGGGCTCTACCGGGATCAACCTTAGCTCCATCGTCATCCTCCGGGGCTCTGACTGCATTCTCCGAGGCTCTGCTGGCATTCTCCGGGGCTCTGCCAGCATTCACAAGGGCTCTGCCGTACGTAGCTCTACCGGCTATATCATACCCCGGATCATACCCGGTTTTTGCCGACAGAGCTATGGTGCTTCCCCGGTGTAACCCCGGTCGTTTCCGGCAGGGCAAATTAAGCTATACTCCCCGGGTTATCACGGACCACCCCGGTGATATTAAATATTTTTTTTATTTCCGGGGTCGAATGCCAGATGTACCAGGATCATCCGGGACGTTGCTGGCAGAGTTATGGATGTATTCCGGCCGTTCCCAGATCACCATGGACGTCTTCCGGGGCTTTGCCGGGATGTAAGTGAGACTGTAGCTTAAATTATGTACTGCACTTCAGTCAGGCATCAGGGCAGTTGACCTCCAAAAGCGGGTTGTCCTTTTACCCAAATTTACATGTTCTTAACGTAATCTTAGCTTATTAAGTACATGTTATACCAGAAGATTGTAAAGTAAATGTATATACATGTAGATTTTAAAATTTTTAACCCGCAGACCTTACATCCGTATATTGGTTGTTAACATAATTGTCAATATTTTCATAACCTCATTTATGAATCAAAAGTTCACTATTCCTAAACTTGCATTATTTGTAAAAAAGAAGGTTAATATAATGGATATACACGTAATAGAATAAATGTAGTTAATATACAAGTAAAGTACATGATTTTACATTCAGACATTAAACTTAATTGTCTACATCCAGATACTGGCTGTCAGAATTGCATTTAACAATGCACTTTTCTAGGGATACATCATTCAGTTTACAGTCTAACCCGGTAGGCTATACACTTTATATGATCGTATAAGGGTATAAAAAGATGAACCTCCATATATTGGTTGTCGTCATTGATATATAATTATACTCTATCAGATTATGGGCGAACTGTTTTTCATGTTTAATTATTACAGGTAACATGCGTTAGGGGTGTAATTGATTACCTACAATTACTTATTATTGGTGATACATTCGTAAGCATGTACATCTCAAGTTTAGATTGCACTTTATTTAGGTACTGTGGCAGGTGACCACCATACACGGGTTGTCGTCTTTATTTTACCCAAGACAAACTATTTATTGGTGTAATTGGTTGAACCCTTTTAAAAAATTGGGTTGCCTTCACCTCAAATGACGACAATTTATGTAAATTCACTTAATAATAGTCATAACATAATGTGTTTTGTAAGTGCATAAATATACAAAGCAACTAAAAGTATACAATTTCACAATTATTAGCGTTATAATATACAGTAGAGACACGCACATATAGTTTCGTGATGCTATAAGTTGCTTTGAAAACATAACTTCAATTCAACGTAGATCTAATATTGCGATATAATAAGTTTTCTTTATTAAAATAAAAACTGATGGAGAAATAAAAGTACATTTCGCATATTTACGTCCCTTTCCATTCACTATAGCAGCGTTCACTCAGACGCTCTTTAACATTCGCGCTAAAAAAAAACGCTTATAATAGTAAACTCCGCCTTACTCCAGGAAAGGGATGTCTTATAGCCTCCACCTACGAAATATGACAGATTTTCACCGGAGTATGTGGTGTTATTGCAGCTTTGTGAAAAATTATACACATATGAATGTATTGATACAGTATTATTTTGTGTCGCTAAAGTATTATTATATGAAAATATGCTGATATAACGCTTCAACGCTTAGTTAAAAAGTACCTAATTTAAAAAATATTCGCCTAATGTTTAGGCATACTCTCTACACTTCGCCGCCCTTTTACTTCAAGCACGAATTATTACCGCGATTCAGAATAAGATAATTATTTTTTACATGGTTTAATGATGGCATTGCAAAAAAACGTTTCTTTTGCTAAAAAACTTTTAAAGAAATTCATGTTTGAAATGTGTCTTTATTTCTGTGAATTATTTCCAAATGATTTGTACATTTTTTATTTGATTACCTGTATATTAGTATAAATATAGTAAATATTCTACTATTAAGTGTATTAAATATATTTTCAGATCATTCTAGACAAGCATAAATCCGTGTGTTAAATAAGCATTTTGATAGACGTCCACTGAAGTTACAGTGGTAGATTTCAATAACATATAGCTGCATTTTCAAAGTATTCACAAGCTATATCTTTTAAGTTAGTTATAAGGATTTTTGAAAGGTTATAATGCCACATTGTTTCATAAAAAAAGATACCTAAATCATTAATCCTCACAGTGTGCAGATATTACAGTTGCACAATGGCAGACGTGCTTGAATTTTGTGTGAAATGGAGTGGCAAAGAATATATGATTACTGCATTGACAGCGCAACAAACAGTCTCAGATATGAAGATAATGATACACAAGGAAACAGGGGTACTTCCAGAACGTCAGAAACTCCTCGGGTTGAAGTTTAAAGGTAAATATATGCGTTGAAATTTTGCTATTATGAAACTGTAGTGCACCAACATCCGGATAATTTCATTTTCGGATATTGGATATCCACAAACTGAAATTTATGAGTCACTCTATTCAACTCATGTTACTTGAAAGAGATTGATCGTATTAGAAAACTAAATGTACTGTAGTTCAGTGTGTTCTGACTGAAAAAAATTCATGTTTGTTTCTAGTTTTTGGCATCCAAAACTTTATAAGCCGCTATTTAACATTTTTGTTTTTCATCTGATGCGGCATTAAAGTTTTGAATTAGACCCGTTACGAAACTAACCAGACTAACATAAGTTGATTTAACCTTATTTTTCACTTGCAAATACCCTTGACCCAATCAATTCTTGTGCATTTTACGATAAAACAATTATTTTAATATCGTTCTATACCTGAATTAAAGTATCAAAATATTAATACTGTCATTAAAATTGCCTATTTAACTGTAAAACATCAATTACGCCGGCTACAGTCAGCCATGACATTTAGGTGCCACTCGAGATCTCGTATTATGTCATTCGCGGGAACCAATTAGAATAGTCGTGTACTATATTTAGAACATCTTTGTTGACATAATTTCGATATTTTTACTCAAGATAATGTTTTTATTTATTTTGATTAATTTTTTAGTACTTGAATAAGATTTTATTGAATACAAGTCAGTAAATCACATTTTTCAATATCTTTAAAAAAAGTAATTTATAAAGATATTGGAAGCACATGGGTTCGATAAGGTCAATCTCGTAATCACATGGTCAAACATTTTGGCAATATTATATGGCTGCCAAGTGCCGAAATTTTTACCTGTCGGAAACTACTAGGTAGTTTATGTTTGTAATAAGATTTTAATTTGTCCATCCTTGGCTTATCAACAGATTATATATAGTTTTATCAAGGTATGCTTTACTTTACTTCATGGCATGTTCGATGAATGAATACAAGCGTGTCAGATTCCTGGCACAATTATTGGTGGACTTTCCCTACGGGGTTGTCTTCATCTTTCACGTCATGTCATAGTATATAAACGGGTACGCTGAAGACCTTAAGCTAGTTTGTTTCAATTCCAATATATTAGGGCTGTCATTGAATATCACAATATTGATACAATATCATTGATATTCATCATCCGATACATCATCGATGAACACTTTCAGATATTGATACAAGCTAAAATTTATTTCTGTTAGTGAATATACCTCTCTATTTTGCCTATGAAGAGTCACTTTTTTCCAGTTTTCTTGGCTAACCTGAATTCAAATGTTAGTGACAGAAATAACAAAAAAAACTCTGTTAGTTTGTAAGGGTGTAACGGTTTACCGGTATACCGATATATTGCAATATGAAAAAATAAATTTCGTACCACGGTACGATTTTTGGAAAACCGGTATTTTATAAAAAATCATAATTTTCAATAAATTTCAATGTATTTTGTACAAATTTCACATAAAATCTTTAATTGGCGAATTTTGTTGGCGCCAACGTAAGATAAAAGTATCCGACAACTAGTACACTTAAAAGTCAATAAGCGGCCGCATATTTTACATAAGCGGCCCAGATGTGACTAGGTTTGTTTATCAAATTGTGTGACACTTTACTTTCTTTTTATTCCTTACATTTTTATTAAGTTTCTACTAAAAATATATACATATAATAATTATATATAAATGTTACTCCATCTTTACATCAAAACATATACACGACAATACGTATTGCAATATATTGCAATACGCGTCAGCAAAATGGCAATATATTGCAATACGGTTTTTGCTGTATTGTTACACCCCTATTAGTTTGTAGTATTTACAATGTCTAATACAAGCATGCATAACACCATGATCCGAATTTATAACACATATTTAAATGTTTTTCATTGTATTTACTGTCAAAGTCAATATATCATTAATAATATGTCTCTCGATATATCAATACAAAATTTTCCATCAATGACAGCCCTACAATATATCAGACGTTACAGACTTGTCTTAGTTTATGATGGTGAAGCCTGATGTCTTATATAAAGTTATTGCTCACAAATTAAAAAATGTCTATTGTCTTGCCTTTCAAGCTTCAATCAAAAATTTTATAAAATTTTCTTTCAATTTCATGCTCAATCATTAACAAAAACTCTGAAACAATATAATAATCAATTTAAGATAAAATACGAAGAAAAATCTATTTTTGCCTATCCGCCATACAGGCTAAGTAAAGCGCTTTACAGATTGATTCCAAATTTTTGAAAAATACAGAATAATGAACTTGGAAAAGCAATGTTCTGCCTCTGGCTTCCATACTGTAGGCATATATGCAGCTTTTAAAAATTTGTTTTTACCTGTTGCAGTATTTAAGTTGTAGATCAGACCTGTTATGAATCTTATAAACCAAAATAACACATGACATTCGTTTGATATCTTTACAATTATCTCTGGTATGTCTGCCTTTTTAAAGTTGAAGATAATACCCTAACAAATTAGCTCCAATACAAATGTATGCCAATGACAATATGATACATGTAGTTAATTTTTGTATCTGGGTGTATTTCCTTATATCTGAGAATACTTTTTATCTACAGAGTTTTGCTTTATTAATAGGGAAAGTAGCTGATGACTCAGTTGTCCTTGGCGATCTTAAACTTAAACCAGGAACCAAAATCATGATGATGGGTACTCGAGAAGAGGAAATAGTAAGTTGTTACAAAAGTTTTGTTTTTCTTTAAGAGTCTTATTGAGATGCATTTATTTTTCCATCTCACAGCTGTCAATTTTCTGGAAATATATTAATATAAAACTAAAATGTACTAGTAAATACTTCAGCTGAGTTTTCCAAAAATTTGTGTATACATATGACAAGTACATTTCTGAATGATATAGGAGTTTTTAATTAGATAAAGATATGTTCAACAATTTTACATTTTTCTTATCATCTTTGATTGATTTGTTTGTCCCTATGAAATTGTTATTGAATTATTGAAGTAAGGTAAACAAGCACACATGGAGTTACACTCTTTATCAGGAATCATGATGGAATAAATTAATCATGTAAATGTATTTGAGCCACGTCAAGACAAAACCAACATAGTGCGTTTGCGACCAGCATGGATCCAGACCAGCCTGCGCATCCGCGCAGTCTGATCAGGATCAATGCTGTTCGCTTATCTGACTGCACGGATGCGCAGTCTGGTCTGGATCCATGCTGATCGCAAATGCACTATGTTGGTTTTGTAGTGACGCGGCTCAAATGTTTTTTTATCATTTTACAGACTAAGATTGTTGAGCCTCCACCAGACTTACCCGAGGTTGTAAATGATTTTGATATTGAAGAAGATGAAATTGCTATAGAAAATAGGTAATCTTTTATGTTTATATAAACATATAATGTTTTGCATTGATTTTTATAGTCTATTGTAAATGGGAATTGCGTCCTTTGCCTTGTGAAACTTTTAAAATTCTGACATTGCCAAATTTTAAAAAATATAATGTGACAGAAATAAAAAAAGATTCGAACCAAAACATTTTTTTAGTCATGAAAGTGTTAAAAGATACTTGTTGATTTTGTAAATGGGGCCAATTTTGAAACCAAAATGGCCTGATGAAAGTTAAATCATTGTTTTGGGTCAGATTTTCATTTTGTTTGGTTCTGTATTATATTTAAATTATTCTACATTAATCAATGAAAGGAAGAAGGTTTTAGACAGCATGTTTGCATCATTTAGACTGCTTACTACAGGTTTACTCTGGTTAAAAGCAAACTTGAAACTTAGCTTCCAAACATGAATTAAAATTCAGTCATTTCATTTCTTGCAGTACTGTGGCCTATACACTTAAAAGTTAAAACATAAGTATTGTAAAATAAAAACAGCAATTAAATGTTGTTGTATTTCAGAGAGGAATTCTTACAGAAGATAGAAAAAAGAGTAAAAGACTATAAAATAGACATTATTACTGAACCAAGAGATGGAAAGAAACTTCTTGTTCTTGATATAGACTACACATTATTTGGTCAGTATTATTTTGTATTTTTTATCAGAAAATATACTTATTAAGCTCTGTTTTGACATTGAAATTCATTTAAACTTTAATCCATGTGAAAACTACAAGGTCAACCTTGAATAAAGAGCTGTCTGTAGAAATAAAGTCATGTCACAGGTCGAGGAACATGTGCAACCTGACTGGGACTCGAACCTGAAATACCGTTCCGCGGCTCTGCAGACTAAGCTATCCGGCCGTGTACATATCTCCGCTATATAGTGAACAGTTCTTAACCTTGACATACTCTCCCACAATATTGAAATTATCCTTGAAGTTCTCAGGGTTACAGAGCAATGTGAATTAAATTCTTAAATATATTTGGTCACGGTTAATTGTTGGGCGCCAAATGTCACAGGGTGAAGAAAATGTGCAGCCTGACAGGGACTCAAACCTGTGTTGACAGGTGTTATGTTAAACAAGTGATTTTTCAATTCGATATTCCCAAAATAAAAAGACAAAATGCGAGCCTTTTGGCCGTCATTAAAATTCATTACCGTAAATAAAAGTGTTTTCTTTTTCTGTGAGATATATTCACTGTAACACAGTTTACCTGAATTGAGAACACATGTAATACAGTCCTAGTGATAAAACACAATACTGTCTGAACAGAACTTATGCTAGCAGTTAAAAACACTTCTACTCCAGTTGCCCTTGAGATAAAGTGTGTGAACTTGATGAAATATTATTTTAGTTACTGAAAAATAACTGGTATTTTGTTTGCATTTGGGCAGGAGACTTTTCATAATAGGATGAAATTTATTTTAGGGTTGGACCTTAGAAACAGCAAAGCCTTGGTGAAATATACAATTAGAGTAAAATCTCCACTTTTTCACATTGTGAGTAAAGCTATATCCTAGGCCATATTTAGTCTGAATTAAAACCCTTTTCAGTGAAGATGTTGAAATCTAACACGATATTAGAGGACCAGTAATAAGGAATATAGAAATTTCATTCAAATGGACCTGTGCAGTCAACAATTGTTAACTTTAAACTTTAATAAAATTGTTTTCATATTTGCTTGTATAACATTTTATTTTCTAGATCACAGATCTGTGGCAGAGACTGCTAACGAGTTGATTCGACCATTCCTGCATGAGTTTCTCACATCGGCATATGATGACTATGATATCGTTATTTGGTGTAAGTTTTTATTGGCCGGGTTGCACAGGTGCAAACATGGGTTATAGTATGGTGAATGTTGGTCAGCTGACAAGCGGGGAAAACTTTTTCGTCACATTTCTCAGAGCAACTATTTATCACACCCTCTTGAAATTTGGTATACAGCATTAACAAGTGGTTCCATATAGTCAGATTCAGTGTCAGGTCTCATCCACTTCCTGTTAACCGACTTAAATTTCGACATGAATGGTCAACTGCAGGAAATTTTCATAACAGTTTTCTCAGCAACTACTTATCACAGCCTCTTGATATTAAGCATACAGCATTAACATGTGGTCCCACACTGTGGGAAAAGATTTCAGCTCTGTCGCTTATCCACTGCCTGTTTACCAACTTAAATTAAATTTTCAACATTAATGGTCAATGGTAGGCAATTTTCGTAACATTTTTCTCAGCAACTACTCATCAGAGCCTCTTAATATTTGTTATACAGCATAAACACATGGTCCCATACTGCATACATGTGAACTCTCCCACTTTTAGGTGGAGACTCCCACTTTCTGCAGCCAAATGTTCAGAGATTTTTCTTAAAATAAGGGGTATTTTCACAAATAAAAGAAATCTCCCTATTTTTGATGTCAGAACTTCCTTCTTTGTTTATTGCAAATTCTAAAATCTCCCTCTTTTTGAAGAAAAATCTCCCACTTGATCATCAAAAAAAAGTTCACATGTATGATACTGTGGGATTCAATTTCAAGTCTGTCGCTCATCCATTTCCTGTTTACAGACTTACCTAAATTTAATGGTAAGTAGTAGAAATTTTTTAGCTCACCTGTCACAAAGTGACAGTGTGAGCTTTTGTGATCGCTTTTCGTCCGTCGTCCGTAAACTTTTACTTTAAATGACATCTCCTCATAAACCACTAAGCCAATTTCATCCAAACTTCACAGGAATGTTCCTTTGGTGGTCACCTTTGAAAATTGTTCAAAGAATTTAATTCCATGCATAACTCTGGTTGCCATGGCAACCAAAAGAAAAAACTTAAAATATCTTCTTCTAAAAAACCCAAAGAGCTAGAGCTTAGATTTTTGGCATGAAACATCTTCTGGTGAGTGTCTACCAAGTTTGTTCAAATAAAAGCCCTTGGGTCAAAATTGGCCCCGCCCCAGGGGGTCATTGATTTTCTCTATATGCATATAGTAAAAACTTAAAAAATCTTCTTTTAAAGATCCCAAAGAGCTAGAGCTAAGATATTTAGCATGACACATCTTCTAATGGGTGTCTACCAAGTTTGTTGAAATAAAAGCCCTGGGTTCAAAATTGGCCCGCCCCAGGGGGTCATTGATTTTCCCTATTTGCATATAGTAAAAACTTAAAAAATCTTTGTTTAAAGAACCAAAAGAGCTAGAGCTAAGATATTTAGCATGAAACATCATCTAATGGATGTCTACCAAGTTTGTTCAAATAAAAGCCCTGGGGTCAAAATTGGCCTGGCCCCAGGGGGTCATTGATTTTCCCTATATGCATATAGTAAAAACTTAAAAAATCTTCTTTTAAAGAACCCAAAGAGCTAGAGCTAAGATATTTAGCATGAAACATCTTCTAATGGGTGTCTACCAAGTTTGTTCAAATAAAAGCCCTGGGGTCAAAATTGGCCCGGCCCCAGGGGGTCATTGATTTTCCCTATATGCATATAGTAAAAACTTAAAAAATCTTCTTTTAAAGAACCCAAAGAGCTAGAGCTAAGATATTTAGCATGAAACATCTTCTAATGGGTGTCTACCAAGTTTGTTCAAATAAAAGCCCTGGGGTCAAAATTGGCCCGGCCCCAGGGGGTCATTGATTTTCCCTATATGCATATAGTAAAAACTTAAAAAATCTTCTTTTAAAGAACCAAAAGAGCTAGAGCTAAGATATTTAGCATGAAACATCTTCTAATGGATGTCTACCAAGTTTGTTCAAATAAAAGCCCTGTGGTCAAAGTTGGCCCCACCCCAGGGGGTCATTGATTTTACATATATACATATAGTAAAAACTTTAAAAATCTTCTTTTAAATAACCCAAAGAGCTAGAGTTTAGATATTAAGCATGAAACATCTTCTAATGGGTGTCTACCAAGTTTGTTCAAATAAAAGCCCTGGGGTCAAAATTTGCCCCGCCCCGGAGGTCATTCATTTTCCCTATATGTGTAAAACTATAGCAAAAATTGAAAAATCTTCTTTAAAAAAACTCAAATAGCTAGAGTTTAGATATTAAGCACGAAGCATCTTCTAGTGAGTGTCTTCAAAGTTTGTTCAAATAAAAGCCCTGGGGTCAAAATTGGCCCCGCACTGGGGGACATTGATTTTCCTGATACGAGTATAGCAAAAACTTAAAAATCTTCTTTGAAAAAACCCGAGTAGCTAGAGTTTAGATATTAAGCATGAAACATTTTCTAGTAAGTGTCTACAAAGATTGTTCAAATAAAAGCCCTGGCGTCAAAACTGGCCCTGCCCCAGGTGTGTCATTGTTTTTAACTATACAGTCCGACCCCGGTTATTCGACAACCCTTTATTCGAATACCCGGCATTATCCGAAGTAGATCCCCGGTCCCGTTTTTATCTCTATATAAAACAATATAAATACGAGCGTATTATTCGAAATGCATTATCCGAATACCTCCTATTTTTCGAAGTAAAATTTCGGTTCCGATTATACAATTACGAAAGAATTTCACACCTATTATTCGAAGCCAGCCTAATTATTATTCGAAGCCAGACTAATTGACGCAGATCCACTCTCTGACCAGTCGACTTGCGTGTAATTAGACAATCATGATAATAACTCTTCGTGTGTTCTTTAATCAACTTTAATTAACGAAAATGAAAAGCTATGCACCGTGTCCGATTTTGTTTAAGATGACAGCAATAAGTTTTATACATTCCGTATATGTGAATTTGTCAAAACATCCAAAACATATTTTTCATTAATTGTTACGCTACATGAGAGCCTTAATCTATCCTAATCGAAAATACCAGAGTTTAGCTGTAAATACCGTAGTGACGACACGACCATTATCAAGGCTTTGCGCGAAACGAAATGATACATAATGTAGAATAAAATGCAAGTATTTATGTCTTCAATGTCAATACAATAATTTTTACGCATCTTTTCTTTACTATCTATTTTTCTCAATTGATTACAGGAAGCAAGTGTGTTGTAAACGGTAGTTTTGCAGTGATTGGTCAAAGTGGAGTAGTTTTCGTCTATCACAATATTCCGATTTCGATTATTCGAACCCATCGATTATTCGAAGTAAATATTCAGTCCCAGGCACTTCGAATAAACGGGGTTAGACTGTATGTGTAAAGAAAAAACTTTAAAAAATCTTCTTATAAAAATCCCAACGAGCTAGACCTTAGATGTTTAGCATGAAACATCTTTTAATGGTTGTCCACCAAGTTTGTTCAAATAAAAGCCCCGGGCTTTAAACTGGCCCCGCTCCGGGGGCCTATGTACAGGTGAGCGACTTCAGGGCCATCATGGCCCTCTTGTTTAACTTCACAGCCTCATGATATTTGGTATACAAATGCAACCTGACCTTTTCTGTCTTTGACAGATTTTTATTTTCATATTTTCAATTCTATTAATTAAGATAAAGTATAGATATATTATGAACCAGCATCTCAGAAAATGTTGGGTTTGATTTTTTCAAATGATCAGTTAAAACAGTATTTGGGGATTTTTTTGTGACTGGGCTGTGTCCGTGGCCCGCTATGCATTGTCAACTTTTGTTTCAAAAACATCTCCTAAACCATTTGGCCAATGTTGCTTAAACTAAGCAGGATTGTTTCTAGCATGTAGTTTTTAAAATTGTGCAAATAATTCCATTCTTGCAAAACTCTGGTTTCCATGGCAAACAGGAAGGAAAAAAAAACAAATCTTCTTCAATGCTATAAAATATATTTGATATGTTGCTTTGTCTAGTTTGGATTTTACCAAAGTTTGTTCAAACTATAGACCTAGGGTCAAAATTGGCCTTGCTCCAGGGGTTTGCCGTATATATACTTAAAATAAGAAATCTCAAAATCAGTAAGAGCTACAGCATAGATATTTGGCATGAAATGTTGTCTAGTGGTTCCCTACCAAGGTTGTTCAATTTATAGCCGAAGTGTCAAAATTGGCCATGCTCTGGGGGTCATGGGGTTTTTCTTATATATATATGGTTAATACTTAAGAACTCTTCAGAAACTTCACATGCAAAAGCTTTAAAAAAAATGCCAGGTTAACAAAATGTCTGCAGCAAGGTAAACTGTGGCTAATAAACATGAAGAAACCCATGAAATTCTGGTTAGAACAATGCAAATTAATATGTCTTCATAAAATATTGAATTTTTGTTTCTTATATGTCAAGGGAAGAATAATCTTGTAGTGAAATGTATTCTATTTTCAGCTGCTACAGGTATGAAATGGATTGAAGTAAAGATGAAAGAGCTAGGGGTGACTTCACATACAGAATATAAAATCTGTTTCATGATTGACAGTGGGGCTATGATAAGTGTTCATTCACCAAAATATGGAGTTATTGATGTAGGTCGTGTTAATTTTGTAGATACATTTATAATACTGCATATTGTAACCTTGCTTTTCATTGGATAATCGTTATGTTTATATAAATTATATACACATTTACTGCCAATTTTTAGATTTATTTTTTCTCTAATAAGAAAGTTTCTGTATTATAACTGACAGGTTATATGGCCCTATATAACAGTTATTTGCGAAATAAGCCTCATCTAGCAGCTTAGTCAACCATTAATATAGAGCCATATAATCTGTCAGAAATCTTTATAACTAATACATATATATATATAAATGAAAAAAGAGAATACTAGATGAATCATGCTTTTCAAGCATACTTAATTAACCTTTAAAAATAACCTGCTTAACTTAACTGTAACAGATTTTCCCAGCTTTGAATTTGGAGCAAGTTCAGTGGTTCCAGGAACTGATTTTGAAGTGTGTTTAAAAGCTTATTGATTTCAACACAAACTATATATAACTTTTATATTTTCTCAAAGCATATTTATATTGTTTTCAGGTAAAGCCTCTAGGTGTTATATGGGGAAAATATCCACAATGGGGTCCACACAATACTATCATGTTTGATGACATCAGAAGAAATTTCATCATGAATCCACAAACTGGTTTGAAGGTGACCATGATATATATAGAGAATATTGAATGTGTGCAAGTTCAATACAGGATTTATTGAACTAAATGTAGTTGAATAAAATTATATTATGCGAGCCTCTGACGAGCATATTATTTTATTCAAAGAGATCAATAAATTCAGTAATGAACCTACACTAATATATTATGACGGATATGACTGCTGTCCCAATTGGTCATGGACAACAGCATTTAAATACAAAATACTCAACAGACTTCTGGAGAAAAAAAATTCCCTGGTGTTTAACAGCATGACATCATTTAATTTTATTAGACAAAACAAATTATAAGACTACCTGGTGACGTAATGTGGCTTACACTCTTTAAAAACGTTATCTGACATAAGTTAATTTTTCTCCTTTTCAAAGTATCATCCCTGTAAATAATACTCCTTTTAATGTCAAGCCAGCTTCTTGGAATAGACATACACATTTTGTCTTCTTACACGAACCATACACATATTGTCTTTTGAAATACTCAGCACACTCAATTTTTAACAATCTAAAATTAACATGTCTTCACACTATGTTTGTATAAAGCAAATGATGTCACATTAAAATATATGCCATCCATGCATTACAACTTTTACAGAATCGCAAAATCGGCAAGGATATGTCCTTAGTTTCTGCATGGAAAAAAGTTTAATAAAGAAATTAATTTAATTTTGAAATATTCCTTCTCTTTAATATAGTTTCTAAAAAAGAAAGTAAGAATATATTTGTAAAAAATATACATGTATGATGTATATAAATATTTTTTTTTCCAGATTCGTCCATTTAGACAAGCTCATTTTAACAGAGAGAAAGATAGAGAATTGTTAAAACTGGCAAAATACCTGAAAGATATAGCTGCCTTAGATAATTTTACAGTGCTCAATCATAGAAAATGGGAAAAGTGAGTTACTGAATACATGTATTATTCACATGTGATTAACACTCTTTCTTAGATTAAATGCTATGCTTTTAATGAAAAACTTTACCCGACCGCTATGCTATTAATAAAAAACTACACCTGACTGTCAAATTTCATGCGAAGAAAAGTAAGGCTTTCCTATATTGTTTGGTGTAATGTAAGTATGATAGTATAGCAGTCACGAAGTTGCAATTTGAAATCGTCGACAAAACTTTCTTTTTCAGATTTCTTTGATTATGCCTGCGATGCGGTGGCATATAGCGATTCACCTGTGTGTGTGTTTGTTTGTTTGTTTGTTAGTTTGTGTGTGTGTTATATAGATTATATAGTGAACTTAAAAAATCTTCTTGTGAAAAACCACTAGTCCAATTTCAACCAAACTTGGCAGGATTGATCCTTGGGTGGAGGGCTTCCAAAGTTGTTCAAAGAATTTAATTCCATGCAGAAATCTGGTTGCCATGGCAACCAAAAGGAATTATAAGAATAAATTAAAAAAATCTTCTTGTTAACACCCAAAAGGCCTAGAGCTTAGATATTTTGCATAAGACATTGTCTGGTAGCCTCTACCAAGATTGTTCAAATTATAGCCCTGGGGTCAAAATCGGCCCTGCCCCGGGAGTCATTGATTTACACTATATGTACACAAAGTAAAAACTTAAAATACCTTCTTGTAAAGACCCATAGGCCTAGAGCTTAGATATTTTGCATAAGGCATTGTCTGGTAGACCCTTACCAAGATTGTTCAAATTATAGCCCTGGGGTCAAAATCAGCCCCGCCTCAGGGGTCATTGATTTTCACTATATGTACATATAGTAAAAACTTAAAATACCTTTTTGTAAAGACCCAAAGGCCTAGAGCTTAGATATTTTGAATAAGGCATTGTCTGCTAGACCTCTACCCAGATTGTTCAAATTATAGCCCTGGGGTCAAAATCGGCCCCGCCCCGGAGGTCATTGATTTTCCTCATATTTACATAGTAAAAACTTATAGTAAAAACTTTAAAAAAATTTCTTCTAGCAATTGACAAATGCTAGAGGTTAGATATTTTGCATGAAACATTGTGAAGTGAACCTCTAGCAAGATTGTTCAAATAATAGCCCTGGGATCAAAATTGCCCCCACCCCGGGGTCATTGATTTTCAATATATACATATAGTAAAAAATTTAAAAAATCTAATTGTCTGAAGGTACAAGGCTTAGAGCTTTAATATTTGTAAAATTATATCATCTATAGGTACTCTACCAAAGTTGTTCAAATTTTGCCTATAGTGTCAAAATTAAAAGTGAACTTTGATATCAGCTGACCTAGATTTTGACAAAGTGTATTACATGTTGTCCTTTGATGCAGTCATGAAATTTAGGCGACTCAAGTGCATTGATATATTCCTACTCTGATCTTTTATTGGATTAACAAAAGATTTAACCACTAATCTGATAATAAGAATTAGATAGGTCAGGGATCTATGCATTATGACAATCTTCAGTTGTATAGAAACAAAAAAAATCTGTTCCTACACTACTATTTAGTGTTGTATTAATGCAGTGGCATAGCATTTTTCTCAAATGCAATCTTGTTTTTTATTGATATGCAGCAATAATGGATGAATCATTTCTTCAATTTCTTGTGTCTTTTCCTTAAAAAAATAGTTAACTTTATATTATACATAAACCATGTTTACCGTTATGCCATACTTTAAAATTGGTATGATATACTTTGGAATCCAACAATTACCAACAAAAGGTCATTGTGAAATGATCATTGTCAAATTATTCAAATGTCTCAGGTCATTATTGCCAAACGATTCACCAAAGCAATCAACATGTCACTTCGTGAAAGTTTTAAAAAAAGGTGCAAGTTCATATCTCATAAAATGGTCAGTAAAATGGTCAGTAGCAGGAGGGGAGACAAACAATATTTTATTTTAAGCTGAAGGTATTCATTTGAAACAATGTTTTGTTTAAATGGCTATTAACTCTTTATCATGGAATAACACTTAACAAATAAAAATGGAAAATTCCTGGTCAATTACGCTTTTGTATGCAAGATTCATCTCTCCTACCACTGTAATTATTTACTATAAGTTTAGTTTTATCTGATATTTGCTGTTGTTTACATGAAATATTTGTATCGGGATAAAAAGTGTATGCAAAAATCATCTTCTTTACAGATATAGACCAAAGAGAAAGCATGCAGACTCGAATATATCAGAGGGCGAGGTCTCTTCAAAAGGTGTGGACAAAGGTTCTGGTGACCCATCAAAAAGTTGATGCTACAAAAAAGACAAGCTAGGGCCAGTCACTGTCGAGTTGTTCATGTAATTTTCTGCCATTCATGAATTTAGAGGAAGCTTTTTCTGCTGCTTCAAGTGAATGGAGAAAAGTTGACAACTTGTGGCGTGTACATGTGAAGCGATGTGAAATGTAACACGTTTTCACTCTGGATTTAAATAAGATTTAGTGGTGTGCCACCAAATCCTGTGTTTGAATCAATATTTCCCATGGAAATATTTAGCTGAAGATATCATAATGACCACTTCATCATTGATTTTGGTTCATTATGAAACATGCAGAAATATACAGGGAAATGAAGTGTGCCAGTGAAAACCCAAATGGACATGACAATTTTGAATGCATGTTTTTGCTTTAAAGGAACTCAGCTGAGGTACATAAAAATTGAATTTCTTACACAGATGAGCTGGGACTCTTAAAGGAGAAAGATAAAAAAAACATAGATAAGAATGATGTTCAGAAATTAATTGAAAATCATAGTTTTGTGTTATTCTGAGTCCGTTTTGAGGGAAAAGCGTTGCAACACTTTTCAGTTTTGGGTCATTTTTTTCACAATTAGAATAATCACTCTGTGCAAATGATCTGAAATTTTGAACACAAGAACATTTATTCCGAAAAAATATTTCTAGTCCTGTCCTTTCATATCCTGCAAAAACCTCAGTGGAGTCCCTTTAATTTGTTGTAAAACCAGTAGTCATAGAACCTTTATTTTATTTCACCAAAGTGAAATGGTACAAAACCAAGACCCCTAATCTCAGAATCTCTAACTTTATCTGTTATATGAATATCTAACTTTATCTGTTATATGTGTTTCCTTTTTTAGTGAAATATCATTTATTAAAGAAAATTAATGTGAATATCCCTGTAGTAGTGTAAGCTATGTTTTTGAGAAGTTGTATTAAAAAATTGTGTATAAAGTTAGGAATTTAGCGCAAACAAAACTTCATCATCATGTTACCTTGTCTCAGATTGAATGTTGTCAATTAAGTGATATTGTTTGTTTATTTATGATAATATTATACAATGTACTATTATTGCATGATGATGAGGTTAATATCCAAGTCTATTGACCTGATTATTGTGATAGTCACCAAGGCTGAAGACGGAGGTGAGTATCCCATTAGCCAGGTCGGTAGACTTGGATATTGACTGAAATCATCATAAATGACTGTTTTATTATTTGACCAGAATAAAATTATTCATTTTGTAAATTTTCAAAGTTGTCTCATTCCTTTTTTCATGCAAACAAACCTTAAGAATAGGACAGAAGGTGCAGATGTTGTGTTTTGGTTTTCAGCAGTTGATCCATTCATAAAATGTGTCAATGTTTACAAGGATTATTACAATTGTTTATTGTTAACCAGCTATTCTGTTTTTAAGCAATAGAAGACTTGGGTCAGCTAGCATTTCCTTTGAAAATCAGGATTTCTTTTTGTGCTACCGCAACAGTATCTGTGATGCAGATGCATATAGCGTTTCACCTCTGTGTATGTTATATAGATTATAAAGTGAACTTAAAAAATCTCTTGTGAAAAACCACTAGTCCAATTTCAACCAAACTTGGCAGGATTGTTAGGCTTCCAAAGTTGTTCAAAGAATTTGATTCCATGCAGAAATCTGGTTGCCATGACAGCAAAAAAGAATTGTAAGAATGAATTTAAAAAATATTCTTGTAAAGACACACAATGCTCAGAGCATAGATATTTTGCATTAGACATTGTGTAGTAGACCTCTACCAAGAGTGTTCAAATTATAGCCCTGGGGTCAAAATTGGCCCGCCCTAGGGGTCATTGATTTTCACTATATACATGTATAGTAAAATCTTAAAAATCTTGTATGGAGGTACAAGACTTAGAGCTTTGATATTTGGTATATGATATCATCTATAGGTCCTCCACCAAAGTTGTTAAAATTTTCCCCTAGTGTCAAAATTGGTCCTGCCCTTGCGGTCATAGGTTTCTTTAAACAGTCTAACTCGCCCATGCGACCTTGTGTATTTAGCGACTTGTCTTATGCGACCACTTTAAATTCCCCCTGATCATTTTCTCTATCTCTTTAATGTATTAAGCGATTTTTATTTGTTTGGGTCGTCAGACCAAACAAATAATGGTAGCGAAATTTCAGACTCTAATGCTGTTAATTGCAAATGCTGAAAGTAGTCCGCTTTTTTGAAGCGGTTACTTCCCTTTATATGTAACACTAACGCCGAAAATTCAGGGGAGATCACTGCGTAAATATGGTCACATGACAGGCGCATTAATTTTTAAGCAAATAATTCCCGAATGGTCGGAGATTTCTAATATTGTTTTATTCTTTAGAGATATACATGCTTATAGTAAGCGCCATGATTATTTACACACAAGTGTTAAACAACAGTAAGCGTCGTTACAAACTCTAATTTAGAATGATATGGTTTTCTTCAGGCCGTTCACATATAAATTCGCCGTGGCCGAGGGGTTTGCGCGCTCGCTTAGGAAGCGAGTGGTCTGGAGTTCAAAGCCTGGTTAAGGCAACTCTTTTTTTTCAAATTGTTTAAGTCAAATAAACATTGGATTGAATATCAGTGTTCCAATTAGTCTTATAGCCAATCTACAATTAAAACGCTGGAAAGCATTGGTGGCACTATACAAAAACAAATTGTTTTATAATCTCCTTTCTGACATTCTGAGACCCAAACAAATTCAGCGCCTTCTGTGCTTTGATTGCTCAACGCAACCAGTGTCCACTAATTATATATAATTAACCAGCAAATTGAGATCAATCTTTTCATTAAACGAGTCAAGTGTTTGTGTTTTTAGAGAACCACGCCTTGTGATGTCACAAGTGTCAACATTCAAAACACAATATATAAATGTGTATAAATATAATTCTATTAATATCAAATAAATCAATCGTTACTATTTGATGTAGTTTGTTCATTTCAAATGGAAAATTTACTTCACTTATTCAGGTTTTTGACTTTCGTGTTTGAGACAAAGAAAAGCAAGGGAGAAGTTTAAAAATTCTGGAAAAATGTCAAACATATACGTAATGGATCAAAACTGTTTTGTCAATAAATATCAGAAATTTATTTTTTATATTAGCATCTAATTAGATTATCGGAGCGTTCTAATTATTAAACATTTATATAAATGAAGTTGAAAAACATTCTGACCGCAAAAGAAAGATGTCATGTATAATTTTGACTTTTTTATCATGCTTTGTCATAAGAGACCGTTTTATTAAGCGACCATTTATGGCGTTTCCCTTGCGTGGACGCTTTACACGTTTGACTGTATGTATATTAAAACATGATTTAAATACATGTTTTGTTCATATAAAAGTTCACCTCAAAATTGGAGTAATTGACAACCAACAACATAAATCTTTATATATCTAATATTTATAGTTTTATATAGTAACACAACTACTAGAAATATCACTGCAAATCAAAGGTTTATGCTCCATTCCAATATACATGCTGGGACTTAAAAAAAGAAATACATCAACTGCAAATATAGAGGGTCATGCAGATTTAAAAGAACTGTTCAATGGGAAAAAAAATCAAAGAAAAAAAAACTTAACAGTCGGAATTAAGGCCTGCTTCTGAAAGTTGAAACATGATGAAAAAATGAAAAAGATAATAAGCAACACCAACATAATAAAATGCAAAAGACAATTACCAAATTTAAAAAGCATTTTAATAAGTTCAGAATTTAAAGAAAACAATATAATGCCCTGTGTTAAATAATGCAACGAACAGAGATTATTTATTTAATAGAAGGATATTCTTTTAAACTTCAGGATAAAATATTTCATACAAAAGAACATATGGACTGTACTGTTGAAAATGTTTTATATGTTTTAGTTTGCAACGGCTGCAAAGAATTTTACATAGGCCAAACAGGCGACAAACTCAGAAACAGAAAAACTGTTCATGCTCAGCAGATCAGAGACCCATCAACAAGACAATTACCTTTAAGTGAACATTTAGAAAAATGCTCTAAAAAAGACCCGAACTTTTGTATTTTCCCATTAGATTATAAATTTCACAGTAAAAACGTTTCAGCTACTAGGTTATCTAAAGAACGCTATTTTATTGATGTTTTTAATCCAAAACTTAATACTATATTATGACGTTACTATTTTTAGATTATGCGTACATATGTGTACACAAAAACGTCGTCGTTAATATACGACGACGTCACATTTGCACTGATGATCATAAGAGAAACCGGTTGGCAAATAATTAAATAAGTTAACTCATGAACTGTGTTTTTTTATATATATTAAAACGTGATAAATGTTCCTTGTGCAGTGTTGAAAATGTTTAAGTATTATATACATATAAACAGAGCAAATTTATTGTATATACCTATAATATATATATATATATATATATATATATATATATATATATATATATATATATAAAGTGGACAAAACACAAAATTACAAGGGGACACTGTGATCAATGCAATAACAATCAAGTTTTCTGTATCTTGTGTTGAAATTTTGTTTGATATTTTCTAAAAAGTATTTTATACATAAGAAAGGAAATGTTGAACTGATGCGATGTTGAGTTATACTGTTACTTGTCAATTATTTGTACATTTCACACAATCAATTTTAAATCAATCAAAATTGTTTCCACAATTTTGATCACATAAACATCTAAGTTTAACTTTTCATTATCTCGATCACAATTTATGTCCTTCTCAGCATCATTGAAGATCTCCTTAATGTCACTACTTTTCCACCTTCAAACATAGGCCTATCATGCGTGTGTGCACAAAGCCCAATTTCTGCCCCAGCAACTTCACAAATTGAACCTGGTTGGACATATAATCCATTCAAATTACTGACTGTACAGTATGATGAGCGATACCATCAGCCTGCGTGTCGATCAACAGCACAATTACGTGAGTCTTCATTATCTAGGTCACGGTAAGAATAAACAAAGGGCAATAACAAAATAAGGCAAGGCAGATATATGGTTCTTTAGCACTGCACTCCTACCCAATGAGACCTATCTACCTACAAAGTTTCATGTTGATATCTCTTATAATTTTAGAAATATGTCCCGGACAAAGTTCAAAGTGTCAAAATAAACAAATGGCAATTACTCCAAAATTAGACAAGGCTGTGTTTAGGTTCTTTAGCATTGCAGCTTTTTACAATGAGATCTATATATCTACCTACAAAGTTTCATGTTTATATCTCTAATGGTTTTAGAGTTATGTCCCGGACAAAAATTCAAAAAGTCAAAATAAACAAAGGACAATAACTTCAAAAGAAGGCAAGGTAGAGTTACGGTTATTGTGCACGGCAAACCTACTCAATGAGATCTATCTACCTACAAAGTTTCATGATGATACCTCCTATACTTTTAGAGTTATGTCCCGGACACAGTTCAAAGTGTAAAAATAAACAAAGGGCAATAATTCAAAACTTAGGCAAGGCAGAGTTACGGCGGTTCTTGTGCACTGCACACCTACTCAATGAGATCTATCTACCTACAAAGTTTCATGTTGATACCTCTTATTGTTTTAGAGTTATGTCCCGGACAGAGTTCAAAGTGTAAAAATAAACAAAGGGCAATAATTCAAAAATTAGGCAAGGTAGAGTTACGGAGTTACGGCGGTTCTTGTGAACTGCACACCTACTCAATGAGATCTATCTACCTACAAAGTTTCATGTTGATATCTCTTATAGTTTTAGAGTTATGTCCCGGGCAAGAAAATCGGACGGACGGACAAAGCGGCGACTTTATCCTCTACCTTCGGGGAGCATAAAAACAGCAACAGCATAAAAAAAACAACAAAAAAAACAGCACATTCTCGAGCAAACCGTTAACACACTATTTGATTCCGTTGCGGATTCAATTTTCTACAAGTTTGGACGGTCTTCTTTGCACAATATGAGGACCAAAGCCCTAACCCAATCAATATGTCCGGGAGAATACCGAGTGGAATGATCTTTTTGGACCGGCGATTTATTCTGACTGTACGAAGTATGATCAAAAAGTTATCGGCCCGATATACCTCTAGCCACTACACTGACATTTACACACGATACGTAGATACTGATATCTTATTAAAGATTACTGACCGAGTTACACGCGGTTTTACACAGATTAAGTAACATAAAACACACTTTGATCAGAAGAGGGGTGTGTCATTTAGACCAAATGGAGAAAGTAAATTGAAATTAGAGCCGTCATTAAGTACCTTTGTAAGAAAGGGATGTCCCCCAAGGAAATCCATGAAGCCTTCATGGATACACTTGGGAAGGAGTCCCCGTGAAAAATTAGGCTGCTGAATTAATGAGGGACAGGGAGAGCATTGGAGAATATGAGCGTCCTGGGCGGCCAAAAGAGGCCACCAACGATGAAACTGCCGAAGCTGTGCACGATCTGGTCATGCGCAGCAGAAGACGAGCTGCAAAGCATTGCTAGGCAAGTGGGTGTACGCTTTGGTTCAGTTCAAGCAGTTCTGACTGATGTCTATGACATTTCAAGATATCTTTGTCTCGCTACGAGGATGAACCTGATTTTATCTACCGGATCGTAAATCAGGATGAAACATGGGTCCATCACTTGGTTTAAGAATGAAAAAAAAACAGAGCATGCAGTCGAAGAACCCTGGCTCACCCCCTCCGAATAAATTCAAGAAGGTGCCATCAGCAGGGAAGATTATGGCTTCATTTTTTGGGGGATATTCAGGGGATAATCATGATTGACTATCTTGAGCAAGGTCGTACCATAAACGGTACGTACTATGCAGACAAATTGAGACGTCTGCGTTAAGAAATCGCGCGTAAAAGGAGGGGCAAACTGACGCAATGTGTTCTGCTGCTGCACGACAATGCGCCAGCTCACACATCCCAAGTTGCGATGGCTGCTGCAACAGACTGCGGCTTTGAAATTCTTCCCAATTCCCCATTTTCTCCGGACTTGGCCCCCCCCCCCTGACTTCTACCTGTCTCGAAACTGAAAACCAAGCTTCATGGTATACGTTTTGGAAGCAATAAAGGTGTCATGGAGGCGGTCAATGAGTTCTTTGTGGACCAAAATAGAAAGTTCTAATTTGAAGGGTTAAACAAGCTAGAGCTTTGATAGGCAAAGTGCATTGATGTAGAGGGCTATGATATTGAAAAGAAAGATAATTAGTTGGGTTCTCTGACTACCGGAAGTACATCGGACCAAGAACTTTTTGATCAATCCTCGTATGTTTAGTGCAGAAATTATACAGTTAAAAACATACTTATTCTGTTGCAGAATCAGGCCCTAGCCTGGGCAATATGTCCGAGAGATTTCCGCATGTCTTGGTCGTTTTTGGACCGATGATTTGCTATTTTCTGTATAAATGTAGATCGGCTAAAATTACGAAAGACACATCATGGAGAGAAAAAAGAAAACGCTTCTGATACGGAGCTTTATATTATTTCGATCGATCACGATTCAGGATATAATATTCAGGAATTAAAGGAAGTACAGTTAGCCATTGTAAAATGAACGCTTCTTACTAAGTCATTATTTAGTAGATTGTATTAGTTAAGAGTATATTGTTCACAGACATATAAGGCTCAAAGCTCTAATGCAAGGAAACTGATAGCAAGAGACACGTGTAAATGGTCGCTTAGTTCTTTAATTATATAAAGTCTAAGAAATTTCGTAAAAACAAATCCCAAATTTCCTTTAGCCAACCGTTAATAGGCCATTTGTCTGATTCCGTTGCAGATTCGATTTCCATTAGTATTGAGCGTCTACCTTACATAATATAAGTCCCAAAGCCTTACCCATGCAAAATATTCGGGCTTGGTCGTTCTTGAACCGGTTATTTGTTCTTTCTACATAAAAAAGAGTAACTTTATATTAAATTTTGTGCAAAAAGAAAACCCAACAAGAACCAAGAGTTAACGCATCATTTGTCTGATTACGTTGCGAATTCGTTTTTGTATTTATTTTGAAGGTTTTCTTTGCACCCTATGAGGACCAAACCCCTATCCCAAACAATATGTCTGTGAGAGTCTTTTTTTTTAGTGTTTTATATTATCTCTATATTTTCTCTAAAACACCATATTCTTGAGCCAGACGTTAAACCACCATTTGTCTGATTCCGTTGCAGATTCGATTTTGTACATGTTTGGAGGGTCTTCAGTGCACCAAAGGAAGAACGAAGCCTTATCCAAAATGTAGACAATTTTTGAAGAAAACATAATATTTCGAGCCAAAATTAAAAAAATACAGCATTTTATTATTTCTGTATATAAACTTTATAAAGTATAAAAATGTTTAAAAAATCATATTTTCGAATCAACCGTTAAAACACCATTTGACTGATTCCGTTGCAGATTCAATTTTGTACTTGTTTGGAGGGTCTGCCTTGCACAAGATGAGGACTAAACCTCTATAACGAAGAATATTTCCAGCAGGATTCCGCATTGTTGGGTTGTTTTTATTTTTTTTTGTACCGGCCAATTTTTCTTTCTTTAAATAAACTGTTAATTTGTTTTTGAATTTGTTTCCGTTTAGTTTCGATTCGAAGGTCTTCCTCACACATTATGAAGACCAAAGCCCTAACCCAAACAATTTGTCCGTGAGATTTCTGGGTAGCATTGCCGTTTTAATGTATATAAAGTGTATAATATGTTGTAACAAAAAATACCATATTCTTGAGCCAACTGTTAAAAAACCCTTTGTCTGATTCCGTTGCGGATTCGATTTTGTACATGTCTGGAGAGTTTTCTGTGAACAATATGTAGACCAAAGACCTATCCAAAACAACCATTTCCGGGCGATTTCCGCGTTGCATGTTTCTTAACTGGCAATTAAAATTGAGCAATAGACAGTAAAGGTACAATAATTTTCTTTTTTCTCTCTTTTTTGAAATACAATTGACAAACGAAGTTTTACAAAAAAACAAAACAAAAAACAACAGAAAATAATAAATTCAATCAAACGTCACCTACATCGTCTGTGTGGTCCGATGGCATGCTTTATTGTTGGTGCCGTCTCAACATACCAAATTCTAAACTCCTGGCATCCAATACATTCATGACTGTCCGGTTTGAATGAGCTAACGAGACAGCTGTGTTGCATGAAACAAATCTTGCTGCATTCCATCGGATCATGAACGGTAGCAGAGAAAAGAATCATGTTTGACTCGCAGATAAGTGGTAAACCTGGACGTATAAAGTCGTATTTCTTCCGGTGAACTATAGTCGACGATATTATCTGAAATACAAACAATAAAGTCGAGATTAATATCACAATCTTTGATTTAGATTTCATTTTATCCGGTTATTTTTGTGGACAAAATATAAATGTTTTAACAGAATCTTGAATCATATTATGTCTAAACACTTATGTTCAGCGACATTTCAGCAACTGAACTAATGATGAGTTAATTATCTCTTTTATGAAAAAAATGTAAAATATATATTAAAGTATGTCTTTGTGGGTTTAATCTCAAAGACAAATATTGTATAATTTATAAAACACTTAACGGCCTTCCGGTTTAGGTTTCAATATAATTATAATATAGTGGTTCAAGGTTTTTCACGCCTTTTTTCTGAGAATATTTTGTTTTCCATTCTAAATGCCCGGGGAGTTTCCATTTTAGCTAATGTACAAGTATATACATTGGTTCCAGCTAGTCAGAAAGCTGTTTCTTTAGTAACGCAGTGTGCAGGTATAGTGCAAAAGTAACGTTGAATTGTGCAATTATGTACCACGGAAGGTAAATGAACCAATATCTTTATTGTACATCAACAATATTTACATGACAAGGTTTATTTTTCAATATCATTTGTGAGAATTTCGATCTGACTTTTGAGTTTCGTTGTATCTTAAAATACAGTATCGTATATATTACATTATGAATTTTAATAATCGGTGTACCAAAGACATTAGAAAAATACTCAAGTCTTGATATACACGATGCAAATGCAGGCGTCTGAAACGGACAAAAAATTATATTTATAAATTCTAATATTATGTTTATATTTTGTAAGTTCTGTACAAAAAAATAATCTTCACATGAATTTTTAACTTAATTCTTAATGTAACATGGCAAAAGTGATTATGTATGTATAAATTAAAATGATATAGAATGAGCCAGGTTCAATACTTCATTTTTATCATTGAACTTACACGAATAGAGATTATACTCGTATATTAGTAAAATTTACACAAGTTTTTATTGAGTAAAATCTTAGTCATATCATTTGTTTGATTAGCTGCCATGAAATTTATTCAAGATTTCAAGATTTTATTTTTCAATATATGCAAAAGTCCCACAATAACGGGAAACATAAGCAAACTTGCGACATAAGCAAATCGCGACATACATACATACATACATACATATACATACCTACCTACCTACCTACCTACCTACCTACCTACATAGAATCACATAACATAATGTAGTAGAAAACAGCTATTGAGATTTCCAAGAACAGAGCCTTTCATATTTATTTAAGCTATAAAATTGAGCTGTGTATATATATGTAAGTGAAAAGAATAAATATTACAAAATTCAATCATCAAAGACACAAAAAAGGTCATAACGTATCTTTCGCATATTGTAATTTAAGACATGATTTAAAATTGTCTAAACACATCAAGTTCTAATAAAATGTTGCATTATTTTCATACAAAAAATACTAATATTCTTTAGTTTATTTGTATTTTCCGATGTGAGCAGGCTTACAAATTTAAACATTCTAGGCTATTTATGTAAAAGTTATCTATCTATATTTCAAATTCTGGACATACAAAAAGATAATGAAATTCATCGCCAATATTGTTACATATATTACAGTTACGGTCTTGAGTAGGTATATTCTGCCATCGTCCTATTTTAATTGGAAGGCGATAACTTCTTGTCAAAAATAGTAATAATTTCTTGTAGTTTATCTATGTAACAGCTTCTCGAAAAATTCTTTTTGATATATTTGTAAACGTTTGTATCAGAAGTGTTATTTAGTTCGCCAATTTTGCGAGTAAATATCTTTTAACTTTTGAAATGTTGTTTTTATCAACCACTTACTATTGCTAAAACTTTCTATGTACCAAATCCAAGAAAAAACAGTTTCACATAAATATTGTTGTACATTTTCTATCCACAATGATTTAACTTTATTATCTATATGTTATTTACGTAAGAAAATATATACATTGGAAGATAATTTTGTTGGTTCATCACTATTGATATTTTCAATAAGTCTTGCCCAAAATGTAATTACTCTGTGTTTGATATGCACACTGAGTGGTAGGACACCTGTTTCACCATATATTATATAAGACGGGGTTGACTTTTTAAATTTAAATAGATTTGAGTATTTCAGCTGAAATTTCTCTAAAACATTAACATTTCCATATCCCCAAATTTCGCTTCCGTACAATAAAATAGGCTTGATAGTTTTTTTTAAATAATTCAATTTGTAGGTCAAATGGTAAAGCCAAAGTTTTAATTTTCCTCAGTAATGCAATAGTGCTTTATTAGCTTGCTCAGCTATTTGTATTTTTGATTTATAAAACGAACCACTTTGATTGAAATATATCCCTAAATATTTATATTCATTTACAATTTCCAAGACATGTTGCCCAATTTTAAAACATTATTTATTTTTGGACGTCCTTTACTAAATATCATAACTTTGGTTTTATTTACATTAATATTTAATTTCCACGTTTCACAATATAATTTAAACTGATCTAAAGCCTTTTGAAGATCAATTTCATTTTCACTGAAGATCACTGTATCGTCGGCATAAAGCAAAATAAAAAGTTTAAGATAAACATGTACGCCTTCAATAATTGTATCTCTTGAAACTCCGTTAATATCGTTGCTTTGTAAAAAGTATTCCAAATCATTCAAAAATATAGAAAATAAAAATGGCGATAAATTTTCCCCTTGTCGAACCCCAATTAAACAATCGAAAAAGGGGGTGATTCTTCATTTGTGCTTACTCGAGACTTAATATTTTCATACAAACTTGTTATAACGTTAAATCATTTTCCATTTATAGTTTCTTGTCTTTATTTTTGCCATAGTCCTATTCTCCAAACAGAGTGAAATGCTTGCCTAAAGTCTACAAAACAACAAAAGATTTTCGTCTGTTTGACTGGACAATATCGATTAAGGAATTTAGAATAAATATATTATCAACTGTTGAATGTTTCTTACGAAAACCAGCTTGTGTCTCATGTATAAGATTTGAGTCATTTGCAAATTTATTTAACCTATTATTTATTATGCTTGTAAAAAGTTTTCCGAGACAACTCAACAGAGATATGGGGCGATAATTTTTTTGGTAATTTTGGATTTCCTTTGTTTTTGTATATGGGTTTTATATTTCCTATTGTCCAGCTTTCTGGAATTACTCCTTTATCAAAAACAATATTGAATAATTTCTTATACAATGTATATACTTAACATTAAGTTAATTGAATGTTTTATATGTTCATTAACAATTTCATCTACACCTGGTGATTTATTTGTTTTTAGATTTTTAGCATTATTTAATATTTCCTTTTCTGTAATTGTGCCATTTATGTCCTCATTTTCAGTAAAAGAGTTTCTTTATACCGTTATATTGATACTCTTCATTTTAGTTTACATCTTCATTCAATGTTTTAAAATATTCGTAAAAACTATCTAATGAAGCCATGTTTTCCTGTTCAGTGTTTTTTTCCATTAATATTTTGCCAGTATTGTTTTGGATCAACGTGTTTTAACATACGTAATTTTTCAATTTTTCTCTCATTAAAATCATTATTCGCTTTTATATTGTTTACTTATTGAACTTAATAATTCTTTGAAATAGGGGGTTTTATATTTGTTGTAAGCTTTTCTAGTTTTGTGATATTTATCACGCATATTTTGACATGAATTGTCAAACCATGGGAAATAAGTTTTTATATTAACATTTTTGTTTTGATTTTTCTGAGTTATCTCTCCAAATGACTGTTGAGAACAATTATTAAACAGAGTGGAAATGTCAGAAACTATTTCATCAAAGTCGTTCTGTACAACTATGCTTTTTTCTAATACTTTATCAAGCATTAATTCAATTTCAGAGATTTAAGATAGATCAAGATTTTCGGAGAATGTATGGGCCACAATTTATGAGACAGTGAACTGTCAATATGATTGCATGCCTCATTTTACTGTTTATCACATATACAAAATAAAAGTTGTTTACATTGAAAAAAAAATATTGAGTCGCTTTCAGTGTGACGATAACAATTTGAACGTTGTAAATGTTAATGTTCTATTATGTAATTTATGTCATGATATACATGACTGTATAGTAATTGCATTACTATTATATTGTTTTTATTAAGTTTGTGTGCCGTGTAAAATATTATGAATCAAAAATATACAAACAAACATAATTTATACTGTGTACGTATCAATAGAGCTATCTCCTTGGCGACATGACTACCTCCTTCACGACAGAGCTGTCTCCCAGTATAAATATCCTGTATGTTCTTTTATAACTGATGTTTTGATCATGAGTGCCAATTATATAATGACTTCTTTAGACCATAATAATCTACATCGTATTGAAACGTCATTTGTTTTTAATCTGAATTTGGCTGTTATAGATAAAAATAGGAGGACAAATAATTTGTCTTCATGTGATGAAACGGTTCTATTTACTACGCTAAATTCGTAAACTGGGAAACGCCGCCAAAACTACACATTTCAAAACACAAGTAATAACAACTTTAATTCTCTGGGATAATATAAATTAAATCTACTACTTGCATAGCGTTCTCCGAATTTCGAGATTTGGTGTAGATTTTACAAAATATATAAAAAATGAAGCCCTTTACCTTTGTTGACACCTGACTTTAGCGACATGCACTAGATAAGCAGTTTATCGTATACCCCCGAAAGAGAGGTAGCTCTATCGTTTCCAAGGCGTTTTTTTACAATGTCTCATTCAGATACTGTTTACGTGCTAGTAAATAACATAAACATTACTGACATGACTGACAAAAACAATTTCTTGCCACTTAGATGGTGCAATGACAACTCTGAATTCATTAATTTAAGACCAAATTGACACTGAAATTTTAGAACGGGGCTTCGATTCTAACAGTCTCGGTACAATTTTAGTGAATGATTTTTTTTTGAGACACTTGACCTCTTGTTGTATCAATTTATTTCTTTGACTTTATATTTCTAATATTTGGCATTAACTTGTCTATAAATTTCAAATCTTATTTTTCTTAGAATTTAAAAAAGCTTTGAATAATAATAAAAAAGAAATAAATGAACTGTACAGCATACTTCATTTGAGAACTCTAATCACTTGTCAAACTACGATTAAGTGCATTTTTTCTTATTTTATGTATGTTGATTATACTTTATTGATAGTGTCCCCCCTTAAGTTTTTTGATTGATTGAACAGTGTAAAGATTTCTATGAAATACGAGCTTCAATACTGATATCGTATGCATTTCTCATTACTTTTCTTGGTGAAACTGGAAAATACAAATTTTATGTAAATATTATTACGCAGTCAACCAAATATTGAAGTAGAAAAAATCTGGAACAAGTGTGATCCCTCGGAAGCATAAATCAGAACAAAATAACGTGAAAATTGCAGATCGGGACTTGAATTGTAATGAGGGAATAATGAAAAAATTGAACTTCCCATTCTCCCCCGTGCTTTGAGCCTGTACTTCTTTTTCGGCAATTAAAAGTGCTGGAATCAATTATCCCGAAGGGCCAGAAAAATATAACACTGAAGTGAAGTACGGGGCAGGCTATTTTACTAAAAAAAAGCAAAAAAAACTCTAAAAAACAGCCTCATTAACATTGACATCCTTATATGCAAACCAAAAATAACCGGGTATTAAGTATTATCAAGTATTATCTTTTTTTACATATTAAACTTAATGTAACCAAGCATGAGCATTAAAGCAAGAATTTACCGAAAATTGAAAAAACTAAACGCACTCCTTTTCTCTCTCTCTCTCTGTAAACAAGAAATCGGTTTAAACAAATCTTTGAAAAGAAAATAATATATCAGTTTGAAAATTTTTACATGTTTTGTAGCAATAGATGGGACATTGATTCCAATTCAAGATCCTGCAGAAAAATGAAGTTGCCATTATATGCTAAAAAATTTCATGCACTTAATGTGCATGCACTTTGTGACACAGATGAGGTATAAAATACATATAAGTTCACATTTAACAATCACCAGTGTATTTATTGCTAAAGAAACCTAAACTTAATTGCAAGTTGCCTTGTAACAAAAATTAATATACAAATTTATTATCTTTTTTTATTAAAAAATAAGGAAAAAAGGAAATACTGCCAATGAGTAAACATGTAGAATTAACTAACAAGGATACTATAGAACAATATATGCCCTTTTTCAGATTTACAGACGTTGTGGCAATGTGGTAATCCTTTCAAGTATGTGCTAGGGATGTCTGTTCAACATAAAACGACTGTCATCTCACACAGGATGATAGTGTTTAACTAACTGTATTGCTGACATTATACCTTATTTAGCTGCTTAAGATCATTTTACTCCATACTTATGTGTTATCTTTCTTTACATAGACATGTCTATACATAAAGACTACATACAATACATGTCTATGCTTTGTAGAATTGCCAAAATGGACCACTTTATAAGGTCAAAAACTTGCCTAATTCTCAATAAAATATTTCTGCTTTGAAGCAGCACACCTCTGTTACAACCTGAATTGTAATAAAACTGGAATTGTAATAAAATTATTACAAAAACTGGTTAGCGTGATGCAAAAATATTATATACATTTTAGGTAGTCAACCTGAATTGTAATAAAACCCGAAAATGGTAGATAAACGGTCAAAATAAAGAAATGTGGCAAAGAAAATTCTCCTTTCACATACATGGGTGTTTAAAAAAAACGAATTTGGACTTGGAATTTGGACATGCAGAATCTTTATAAAACTTAACATGGAAACGAATGGTATCATAAAGTTGATGACAACCTGCATTCTTTAAAGTACTTGACATCCATTTATTTTCCTACGATACCATTGAAGCAATTGATTTTTAAGGCCACAGTATGTTAATTTATTGATAATATGAATAAATAAAGGAAGGATGACGTTCATTCAAATGTAACAATCTTTAATACAATTTTCCACGAAAAATGTGTCCATATAGTACCTTAAATAAAAATCTGAAAGCGTGATGACATCGTGAAATGTAAAAAACTAAAATCTGATACGTAGCATTTTCATTTTCTAATTCTGTAACAACCACCAAATAATAATTTTTTTTGAAATGATCATCCTTTTACTAAACGGGAATATAATAGCAAAAAAGAAAAATTTGCTTGCTTGGTGTATAGAAAAGTTATTACAAAACCGGTTGAACTGCAAAAAAAGTTATTACAATTGAGTTGACAACCTGAAAGGTAATAAAACTCAAAATGTAATAAACTTTCTGAAGAAGTTGTCTTTTTCTAGAATTAATTCTTTCAACAACAACAACAACAAAAACAAAAAGAAAAAAAACGATGAACAAACCAACTACTAATGAAAAAAATAACGTTAAACATCAGTCAGTTATAAGAAATGTTGTTTTTTGATATAAAGGAAAATATAGGAGTAACAGTAAAATTCAAGTGATTAACAATTTTATTACAATACCGGTTGAACTGCCCAAAAAAGTTATTACAATTGAGTTGACAACCTGAAAATGTAACAAAAACACGAAATGTAAAAACTTTTCGAAAAGTTGTCTATTTCTAAAAATATTCTTTACCATCAACAATGAAAGCAAAAGAACCGTTTGAACCAAACTATCTACTAATCAGAAAATGGACGGGGTTGAAGATGTGTTATACGTAATGTTGATTGTTTGATATAAAGCAAAATGTAGGAGTAGAACATTAAAAGTCAAGACAAAAAAATTTATTACAAAACCTGGTTTGAACTGCCAAAAGTCATTTTAAATTTAGTTAACAACCTGAAATATAATAAAAACAACAAAATGTAATAAAACTTTTTAATACTTTTCTATTTCTTAAATAAAATTTCTTTAACAACAAAAACAACAACAACTGGAAAAACGGAAAGACACTGATGCACAAACCATCTTTTAATAAAGAAAATAACGGGTTAAATGCCAGTTTAAAGTAATTGTTGATTAATTGATAAAATTTGGAAAATGCCGGAGAAAGCAGTAAACAGTAAGGTAAAGTGTACAAAATTTTTTAACTGAATCGGTTTGAACTGCCAAAAAAAATTATTACAATTTGTGGGTTGACAACCCAAAAATGTAATAATACAAAATGTAAATAAAACTGTTTGAAAGTTGTCTATTTCTTAAAAAAATTCAAATTAACATCAACATCGAAAGGCAAAAATTTAACCGGATTTGGAAAATTAATTCTACTCTAATTCACAGAAAATAAGGTTAAAGATGTTTATACCGTAATGTTTGATAAATTGATTATAATGGAAAAATGTAAGGAGTAACATTAAAAGTCAAGTGTAACAAATTTTTATTACAAAACAGTTGAACTGACAACAACGAAAAAGAAAAACCGTTGAACAATTTCATTAACTAATAAAAAAAATAACGTTAAAGATTCAGTAATAAGAAATGTCATTTTTTTATATAAATGAAAAAGAAGCGAGTAAACAGAAAAGTTCAGTGTAACAATTTTATTACAAAAACGGTTTGAGATTGCAAAAAAAATGTTATAACGAAATTCAGTAGACAACGCCGAAATTTAATAAAACCTCAAAATGTAATAAATTTGTACTAAGTTTTCTATTTCTTAAATAATATCTTTAGCAACAACACCCAACGGAAAACGGAAAGAATCAGATGTAGAAACCATCTACTAATAAAAAATAACGTTAAATACCAGTTATAAGTAATGTTGATGTTTTGATGTAAAGGAACATATCGTCGGGAGCTAACAGTAAAAGTCAAATGGTAACAATTTTATTACAAAACCGGTTGAACTGCCCAAAAAAGTTTATTACATTTGAGTTGACAACCTAAAATGTAATAAAAAACACGAAATGTAATAAACTTTCGAAAGTTGTCTATTTCTAGAATAATTCTTTAACATCAACAAAGCGAAAACAAAAGAACCGATCGTACAAACCATCTTTCTAATAAATAAAAATAACGTTAATAACCAGTTATAAGTAATGTTGAATTGTTTTTGATATAAAACAAAATTGTAGAAGTAACAGTAAAATTCAAATGAAAAATTTTTTATTACAAAAACCGGTTGACCTTGCAAAAAAGTTTTACAATTGAGTTGACAACCTGAAATGTAATAAAAAACACAAAATGTAATAAATTTCTTTGAAAAATAATTTCTTTAACATCAACAACGAAAAAGTAAGAAAGAACCGATAAACTAAGTATTTACTAATCAGAAGTAACGTTAAAGATGTGTTATACGTAATGTTGATAAACTGATATAATGGAAAAATGTAGGAGTAAAACAGTAAAAGTTTCAGTGTAACAAATTTTATTTCAAAACCTGTTGAAACTGACAAAAACAAAAAAGAAAGAAAGATGAACAAACCAACTACTAATAAAAAAAAATAACGTTTTAACATCAGTTTGTAAGAAATATTGATTTGTTTGATATAAATGAAAATGTAGGAGTAACAGTAAAAGTTAAGTGTAACAATTTCATTACAAAAACCGGTTGGATTACCAAAAGGTTATAACAATTCATTAGACAACCTGAAATGTAATAAAACCTCAAAATGTTATAAATTGTTACTAGTTTTCCTTTCTAAAATAATTCCTTAGCAACAACAACAACGGAAACGAAAGAATCAATGTACAAATCATCTAAAATAAACAAATAACGTTAAATACCAGTTTTATAAGTAATGTTGATTGTTGGGTTGATGTAAAAAGGAACATGTAGGAGTAACAGTAAAAGTCAAGTGTAAAAGTTTTATTACAAAACCGGTTTGAACTGCCAAAAAGATATTACAATTGAGTTGACAACCTGAAAATGTAATATAAACACGAAAATGGTAATAAAACTTTTTCGAAAACCCGTTTCTATTTCTAAAAATAATTCTTTAACATCAACAACGAAAACAAAAGAACCGAATGTACAAACCATCTTCTAATAAATGAAAATAACGTTAAATACCAGTTATAAGTAATGTTGATTGTTTGATATAAAACAAAATGTAGGAGAAACAGTAAAAGTCAAATGTAAAATTTTATGGAAAAAACTCATGGAAAAGTTGGAGTAACATTAAAATTCAAGTGTAACAATTTTATTACAAAAACCGGATTTTGTAAACTGCCAAAAAGTTATTACAATTCAGTAAACAACCTGAAATGTAATAAAAACTCCAAAATGTTATACCATTTTTAATAGTTTTCTATTTCTTTAAGATAATTCTTTATCAACAAAGGGAAACGTTAAGAACCGATGGACAAACTGTCTACTAAATAAAAAAAATAACGTTAAATTACCAGTTATAAAGTAATTGTTGATTGTTTTGATGTAGAGGCACATGTAGGAGTAACAGTAAAAAGTCAAGTGTAAAAAATTTTATTACAAAAAACCGGGGTTGAACTGTGCCAAAAGTTTATTACAATTGAGTTTACAACCTGAAATGTTAATAAAAACACGTAATGTAATAAAACTTTTTTGAAAGTTGTCTATTTCAAATAATTCTTTAACTCAACAATGAAAACGAAAGAACCGATGAACAAACCAAAATGGTATTGCAAAAGGGTTGACAACCTAAATTTGTAATACAGGCTCGAAATGTAACTACCGTTTTGATAGTTGCCCTTTTTCTGAATTAATTGTTTAACATCAACAACGAAAACGGAAGAAATAATGACCAAGCCATCGATTTGATAACTATAACGTTAAATATCTAGTAATATTAATTGTTTGATATAAAAGATAATGTTCAATTTAATACAAAACCGATTGTCCTGCCAAAAAGATATTGCAATAGGTTTTGACAACCTAAATTGTAATACTAACTCGAAATGTAAAAAAACCTTTTTTGGTAGTTGCCTTTTTCTGAAATTTTTCAATATGTTTTTATATAAAGTTTTTAATTAAAGTGTAATGTAGGAGAAGTAACAGTAAAAATCAGTTTAATTTTATTACTAGTATTTTACAATTTTATCATTTAATTACAAATCCGGAATAAACTGCCAAAAACAGTATTACAATAATTTGATGACCTGAATTAATATTGAAATCTTCGAAATGCAACCAATTATGAGAGTTGTCTTTTGTCTT
>NW_026857250.1:0-109902 GCF_026571515.1 Ruditapes philippinarum
ACAAACCTCCTCTTTATTTCCTCGTTTGAGGAAATGTTGAGCAACATGTAGTGGCAATATATTGGCAACTAGTTTCAGATTGTAAGCTCTCAAACTCTCCATCTCCTCTTTCTCCTCTGTTGCCTGAAATCATAAAATCATAACCCCATTTATCACATAACCGTGCCTATTTTGCGGCTCTGTAATACTGGTATTGCATGGCCGTGCATATTTTTTTATGTGACTCATTAACGTTATTTATCACATACCCGTGCCTATTTTGCGACTCCATTAAAATTGTATTGCACGGCTGTGCATATATTTTGATGTGACGTATTTAACATTATTTATCACCTACCCGTACCTATTTTGCGGCTCCAAAAAAATGATATTGCCTTGCCGTGCATATATTTTGATGAGACATCATTTTTGTAATATAAACATAGCGTTAAGACGGGCTATTAATGTAAACGTTATACTACAGGCGCATCAATGAAATTGTTTATCACTTAAAATGGTCTTTATTTTATGTATGTGATAAATAGAATATTACAGTTCATTACTAAATTTATTGAAATATTCAATAAAACAATATTATGCTCGCCAGAGGCTCGGTTAATATAATTTTATTCAACTCATTCAATAAATTCTAAATATCAAACTTACACTTATTCAATATCCTCTTTATGTCAAATATTATACACACAAAATTTTGATGGTTCTGGTTAATAACTTTATACAGAATTTACTTTTGTTTCATTAGTTCAAACATATTTTATTTCTCAGAATATAATTTTAATACACATTACAATTAACAATATACAAAAAGCATTTGTAATATTCTTACATATAAGATTAGAATGAAAGAGAAAGTGTATTATCAAATTCTTCTCCTTCAGTTTGATTGCTTATCAGGAAGCTATAACCTTATAGACACACTTTCGAATCATGACTAAAAACTTAGACCCTGACAAACCCATTTGGCAGATCTAACAACTGAGTTATACATTGCCACTACATATAACACATATTCACCAATATAAGTCAACAGTTCTAATATTATACAGTGACAAATGAAAGTCCTAAATTCAGCTTAATCATTTATTCAATCTCAAAATACAAACTTTTAGCTACCAATTGTAGCAATTACAGAGTGAGATCAGACAATGCATGTACATGCTGACTTTGCTCTATTGTAGGCAATTCTAAAGCACATTTTTATTGTATCTTAAATGATCAGTAAATGGTAAACCATGAGCTTTACCTGAACTTTCCACAGGAAGTCTAGCCTAGCTGTAGACTCCACTTGTTGAGCATGGATGAACAGTATAAAAGTGAACACAATAAGTATTACTATTGTCTCCCATTTCTGTGGAATATTAGTTGTTGGCTCACCCATCTCTTTCCTGAAAATATATTGTGATATAAACACAGAACAATCACTGGCAATTTGTGATATATAAGCAAATCTAAAAGAAAGATTTGTCAATGCCATACTTTACTTGCCTACCAATCTTTAGACAACTAACATTATTCTTATTTTACCAGCTACTTGTGGACTTAACATCCAGCCGAGTATTTCAATACACTACATGCACTAAGAAAAATTACTTTAAGTAAGGGTCAGATATAAGGTGAAAGAATATGTCAAAAATGGCAAATATTTCAATGTCACAAAATTAACCACTTATACAGTATTTCATTACAAAGTGCCAAGAAAAAGATAATTGTGGTTTAAATTAAGTCATATTTGAGTTAAACTTTATCTTATAAAACCCAGGCAAAGGCAATATGGATATAAGCCCTATTTGATTTTTTATTTATTAACATCATCATTTAATTTATTCATTTATATCACAAACTGTCTTGACTTGAACATTTTGAGTTCAGGACCTATTTGAGTTACATTACATCACATAATTCTTAGGCTAAGACTAATAGTCCTCTCTGAGTTATATCATATCATATAAATGTCTAGGCTAAAACATTGAATGCTCAAGTCCTATTTGAGTTATATTACATCACATAATGTCTAAGCTAAGACACAGTCTAAGGTTCAATTCCTATTTGACTTATATTACATCGCATAATGTCTAAGCTAAAACACAGTAGTTTTAAATCCTATTTGAGTTATATTACATCACATAATGTCTAAGTTAAGACACAGTCTAAGGTTCAAGTCCTATTTGACTTATATTTCATCACATAATGTCTAAGCTAAAATACAATTGTTTCAAGACTTATTAGAGTTATATTATATCACATAGTGTATAAGTTAAAACACAGTCTAAGGTTCAACTCCTATTTGGCTTATATTACATCACATAATGTCTAAGCTTAGAAAGCACAGTAGTTTCAAGACCTATTTGAGTTATATTATATCACATAATGTCTAAGCTAAGACACAGTGGGTTCAAGTCCTACTTGAGTTATATTACATCATATAATGTCTAAGCTAAAACACAGTAGGTTCAAGTCCTATTTGAGTTATATTATATCATATAATTTCTAAGCTATTTAGACACAGTAGTTTCAAGACTTATTTGAGTTATATAATATCACATAGTGTATAAGTTAAAACACAGTCTAAGGTTCAACTCCTATTTGACTTATATTACATCACATAATGTCTAAGCTAAAGCACAGTAGTTTCAAGACCTATTTGAGTTATATTATATCATATAATGTCTAAGCTAAAACACAGTAGGTTCAAGTCCTAGTATTTGGGTTATATTATATCATATAATGTCTAAGCTAAGACACAGTAGGTTCAAGTCCTAGTATTTGAGTTATATTATATCATATAATTTCTAAGCTAAGACACAGTAGGTTCAAGTCCTATTTGAGTTATATTATATAATATAATGTCTAAGCTAAGACACAGTAGGTTCAAGTCCTAGTATTTGAGTTATATTATATCATATAATGTCTAAGCTAAGACACAGTAGGTTCAAGTCCTATATGAGTTATATTATATCATATAATGTCTAAGCTAAGACACAGTAGGTTCAAGTTCTATTTGAGTTATATTATATAATATAATGTCTAAGCTAAGACACAGTAGGTTCAAGTCCTAGTATTTGGGTTATATTATATCATATAATTTCTAAGCTAAGACACAGTAGGTTCAAGTTCTATTTGAGTTATATTATATAATATAATGTCTAAGCTAAGACACAGTAGGTTCAAGTTCTATTTGAGTTATATTATATCATATAATGTCTAAGCTAAGACACAGTAGGTTCAAGTCCTATTTGAGTTATATTATATCATATAATGTCTAAGCTAAGACACAGTAGGTTCAAGTCCTATTTGAGTTATATTATATCATATAATGTCTAAGCTAAGACACAGTAGGTTCAAGTCCTATTTGAGTTATATTATATCATATAATGTCTAAGCTAAGACACAGTAGTTTCAAGTCCTATTTGAGTTATATTATATCATATAATGTCTAAGCTAAGACACAGTAGGTTCAAGTTCTATTTGAGTTATATTATATAATATAATGTCTAAGCTAAGACACAGTAGGTTCAAGTCCTATTTGAGTTATATTATATAATATAATGTCTAAGCTAAGACACAGTAGGTTCAAGTCCTATTTGAGTTATATTATATAATATAATGTCTAAGCTAAGACACAGTAGGTTCAAGTCCTATATGAGTTATATTATATACCATAATGTCTAAGCTATAACACTGTGGGTTGACATCTTATTGAGCTATATTTCATCATTTTACACCAGTACCAATTAGTGGTAGGTTACAGATTGATTTATACATTAACTTTTAGCATTAATTTATACATAAGCTTTCAGCATTATTTATGCATAAGCTTTCAGTATTAATTTATACATAAGCTTTCAGCATTATTTATGCATAAGCTTTCAGCATTAATTTATACATAAGCTTTCAGCAATAATTCATACATAAACAATCAGCATTAATTTAGACATAAGCTTTCAGTATTAAGTTATATATAAGCTTTCAGCATTGATTTATGCATAAGCTTTCAACATTTATTTTTACATAAACTTTCAGCATTAATTTATACATAAACTTTCAGCATTAATTTATACATTAACTTTCAGCATAAATTCATACATAAGCTTTTAGCATTAATTTATACATAAACATTCAGCATTAATTGATACATATGCTTTCAGCATTAATTTATACATTAACTTTCAGCATTTTATCTATACATAAGCTTTCAGCGTTAATTTATAAATATGCTTTCAGCATTTTATCTATACATAAGCTTTCAGCATTAATTTTTACATAAAATTTCAGCATTCATTTGTAAATAAGCTTTCAGCATTTAATTTATACATAAGCTTTCAGCATTCATTTACAATTCAGAATCTTTTAGCATTCATTTATACATAAAATGATAAATCCATTAAAGCCTTAAATCTAAATCAAAATATTGATTTCTTCCCATTGATTTTAAATCTCATCCTAGAAATGTAAACAAAACAGCTTAAAGGCAATGTAACATGAATTTCTATTCAATAAAACATTATAATTACCCGACGTTTGCACGTAACAGTAAATCCCTGTTATCGAACATGTTAAAGTATTCTAATTCAACCATGGCTATGTACACAGATGACAGACATAACAGTAGAAGTAGCTTGATGATGCTGGAACTGTGAACATAAACTGAACTGCTTGTCATAGCCAGGCACACACAGAATGTAATGTACTGAAATAGATCAAAAATAATAATAGAGAATTATAAGCATGCTTATGTCTGATAAGGTAAAATTTATCAGGCATGGCTTATAGATAACAAGGGTGCCATGGTCACAAAATACGCCGTTTACGAAAGCTTTAGATGGAGATGGGGGCATTATGGATAAGTGTTACCTAGCAAGCAAGTTTTTATTCTTGGCACTGTGTTGTTAAATGAACCTTAAAACAAATTAGTAGGGAAGATATGCACAGGATATGTGACCTTGACCTTGGTCGCAGGGACCTGAATTTTATGCACGGCACTTAGCCTCACAATGATGAACATTTGTGCAAAATTATATTGAAATCCCTCTATGCATATAGAGGTTTTGCTCCAGACAAGCGTTTTTGTATGAGCTCTAACTGTGACCTTCACCTTTGACCTAGAGACTTGGTTCTCATGTGCAAGGCACTACGTCTCATGGTGGTGAACAATTCAATAAAGTAACATTAAAATTCCTCCATGCATGTAAAAAATATGCTCCGGACAACATCTGGATATTCAATCATCATCAGTGACCTTGACCTTGCAAATATTGACCCAAAATTATATGTGTAAAATTAAAATCATGTTTAAAAATTTGTCTACAAAAATAAAAGATGATAAAGGGTCCCTATACCATTTCAAATTTTTTATTGAACTTTATCTATGTGTATTATTTGGGCGCAGGATTTAATTTTTTGGTTGGGAAAGTCCAATGGTGAAATTTGTGAATTATTAATCCCCTAAAGAATTGAAAAAAGTTTTTCCGGACAAGTTTTTAATGACTTAAGGTGACTTACCTTTGACCTGGGACCTGGATCGTTGGAGCAATACATATATGGTGGTTAAACATTTCCATAAAAAATATTATAAAATTTTTTCCATAATAAAATGGGAAAATTGCCGACAAATTTGGATATTTCCCTCTTTAGTGACCTGGACCTTGATATATTGACCTAAAGTCTTTGTCAGGTGTATGAAATAATTTGTGTTACAATCCCTTATATAATGATGATATAAATCTTCCCTATACACATCTTTCATATTTTTATCTAAACTTTGACCTCTATGTGTGACCTTGACCTTGGCTGCAGGGACCTAAATTTTGTGTGCGACACTCCACCTCACAATGATGAACATTAGTGCCAAGTTATATTGAAATCCCTCTATGCATGTGGAAGTTTTGCTCCGGACAAGAGTTTTTCAATGAGCTCTAAGTGTGACCTTGACCTTTGACCTAGAGACCTAGGTCATATGCGTAACATTGCTTCTCATAATGGTGACTTTTCATTAAAATCCCTCCATGCGTGTAGGAGATATGCTCCGACAAAATCTGGATATTACATTATCTTTAGTGACCTTGACCTTGTATATATTGACCTAAATTATATGTATCACAGCCATAGTCTTGATAATGACCATTTGTGTTACAATCCCTGAATAAATGATAACTAAATGGTCCATATACACATCTTCATATTTTTATCTGAACTTTGACCTCTATGTGTGACCTTGACCTTGGCCGCAAGGACCTGAATCTTGCGCCCGACACTCCGCCTCACAATGGTTAACATTTGTGCCAAGTAATATTGAAATCCCTTCATATCGAATTTTTGCTCCGGACAAGAATTTTTCAATGAGCTCTAAGTGTGACCTTGATCTTTGACCTAGAGACCTGGTTCATGTGCGCGACACTGCTCCTCATAGTGGTGAACATTTCTATGAAGTTTCATTAAAATCCCTCAATACATGTAGGAGATATGCTCCGGACAAAATTGGACGCCGCCCGCCAACCGCCCGCCCGCCAGGGGCGTTCCCATAATACGTACCTTTTTTCAAACGGGCTTAAAAAAAAAGAAGGGAGAAGCTCAGTGCCGTCCGAGTCCTTATTTTTTTCATGCTGAGTCTGATAAATTATATAATATCAGAAACTTGTTTGGTACTATGTTAGTATTCTTTTTATCACATTTTAACTTTAAATATGTGTGTATTTTTTGAAAGTAAATATCTTTATAACTTCATGTCATGTGCAATAACATACATATTTAGATTGCCAATGTTCCCTTTGATAAGAAATAGTCCCAAATGATTTTAATCAATGTTATGTGAGACTTTAATGCTTAAAAGTTCTATTTCACTTAAAGTTAAACATTTCGATATTTTAAAAATAGTATGAATATCAGATATTCAGTTTTTTTGCATTTAATTTCAATGTGTAATATTTTATGGACCTGGTTGCTGATAAAGCTGGGGTGACTGATAAAGATTTCATCAGAAATGCAGTCTATCAACATAACCACATTTACCACAAAAACAGTGTTTGAGTTACGAATGTGGAAAAAACAATAACTCTATTTACCACAATGATATGTTCACTCAGGTTACTGCTGCAAAAATAATAATATAATGAAGGTTATGTCCCATTCAATCACTAGTTCTATTTACCAAAAGTCACACAGGGGCATCCGTGGCCGGGTGGTTAAGGCTGTTGATTTCAAAGCACTTGCCCCTCACCACTGTGGGTTCAAATCTTGCCAGGGACTTTAAATGTTTTGTGTGAGCAAGCTTTCCACTAACTTTGGTGATTCAGAACTCAGCTGTCTATTTGTGCCTGAAATAATGCACAGAGGAGCACCTGCATGAGGTCTTCCTCCACCAGTAAAGCTGGAAAGTCACCATAATTATGACCTTTAAAAAAGTGATATAGCCAAAGCATATTGGTTATTTTTTTCCAATCATAATACATAAGCTATTGACCACAAGGACATAATTATTCAGCTATGCTTTTAATGAATAACTATAACTATAATATACCACTTTAAACAAAACATTACCTCTATTTACCATATTGACAAATAGCTCACCTCTGGGTAATGAGTTGTAGGCACTTGTAAGTTACACAGTGAGATTTCTACCCCCATTGAGATATTGGCCTTCTCTATCAGTGAGTTATTGATACTGCTCTCAGATACCCCGTAATATTCCGCTAAACACGACTGTATATTTGTCCGATCTAACAATACCTGAAAATAAAATTAGTAAAGGTTTTGTCAATTTGGTTAGAATCACCATATTCTTGCATATCAGACTGGCGTTTCCGTTAGTTTTATACTCATGCCCGAAATTTTATCATGGCAGAATATGCAAGAAAAAATATCTGACATATTTGCAACTTAGATCAGAAAATCTGTCCCTTGGGAACCCGCCAATAAGCGGTAACTAGGCAACCTATGGTACTGCCCAATCATGGGTGGGTCCCCTCAAAATGGATATTCCGATTAGAACCACTATGACAGATATCAGTAAGTTAAACCCCAATAATTAATGTTATAATGAAGAATCAAATACATGTACCTTATGTCTTTTTATATCATTCTGACATAAAGTGAAAATAATAGACTTTTAACGACAATCCATGTAGTCTAACCTCAGGCTCTACACACACTATTGGCTGACCAATATTAAAGGCATAAATCCTGCTGTTACATATTACAGACTATATAGGTAGAAATGAAAACTGTATAACAGAAATTATCTCAACTGTGCATCACCTTATCATCTTACAATAGGATATTAACAGAAAAAAATTTAATACAGATAAAATTTGGGTTGGGGAGGGGAGGGGCTTGCTTTGTCATTCACTTACCATTGGTGAGAAAGCTATGATGTGGGATGAGATTGGAGGGGCTTGTTTGATCATTTACTTACCATTGGTGAAAAAGCTATGATGGTGGGATGGGAGGGGCTTGCTTTATTATCACTTACCATAGGTGATAAAGCTATGATGGGGGGATGGGAGGCCTAGGGGCTTGCTTTATTATCACTTACCACTGGTGAGAAAGCTATGATGGTGGGATGGAAGGGGCTTCCTGTATTATTACTTACTTACCATTGGTGAGAAAGCTATGATGTAAATCACAATAACTGCCACCAAAAGGATAACCTGTCGTAACCATCTGGTGACAGCAATTTTTGTTGCAATAGTCCGGAGACCCTTCGGTGTACATTGAAATACCTCTGATAGCATCAGCATGAACAGACTACCCGTAATCACAACCCCTAAAGGGTACACAACTGCCATTACTACCGTCCTGAAGAAAGTGAATAATGAAGAAAATGATATTTTATGACAGTCTTTTATAACTGACACTAATTATGGAATACAATATGTACAAATCCTGTAGTAAATGTATCAATTATATTTTGCCAAAACAATGTATTAGTTCATTTCAATTTTTGCAAATAAACATTTCTTAAACTAGTAACAATAAAAAATGTGCAGGTGCATGTTAACCCTTATTATGTTCAGTTTACCACTCCAAATTGCACTCGTTACCATAGTAACAAAAATCTTCTAAGAATTTCTAAATCAATGCTTCCAATATTAATTACTATAATCAGAGAATACATCATTAAAGCATGTTGAAATTAATTATAAAATCAATTAAAGGAGTGCAGGCATTGCTTTAACAATTTCATTTTTTTACTGTATACATGTATATAAATCAGTTCAATGAAAACAAATGCTTTTCTCTTTGAAACAAGTTTGTTTGTTGCTTTGTTTTGTTTTTTTTTGTTTTTTTTTGTTTGGTCTGGTTTGATCTTGGTTTTGCACTGGCTGCAAAATGTAGATCAGTTGTCACCAAGAAGGAAAAGGTTAATCTCTGAAGTGTCCATGTTGTAGTCACTGTTATCTATAGATTGGGTTTGCCCAAGGTTAAGAGATGCTGACAATAATTATAATGGTTGTTCTAAAAAGTTTCTTAGCTATATCTGATGGAAGAACCCCAAAATACCTTGCCCCATATTATCTTATTTCAGAGCTGTCTTCAAGGAAGGCAAATAATTTATAAGACCAGTTAAAATATTCCACAATATGCTTATGAATTAAACCATAGAGAAGATTGGGAAAATAATTCAATGATGGTTGTGGAAACATATACTGAAGAGCATTTTTTAACTTGTTGAACACCAATTGGATAAGAATTTTGAACTCATTGAGATATGATCTATAATAACTTGAGCCACCCATTGCACATCTGCAAATTCTGATTAGACTTTTGCATATATATGTGTACACTTCCTATGTTTTTATGCCATCTGATCATGGTCTAATGCCATCTGATCATGGTCTATGCCCAATCTGATCATGGTCTATGCCCAATCTGATCATGGTCTAATGCCATCTAATAATGTTCTTTTGCCATCTGATCATGGTTTATGCCCAAACTGATCATGGTATTTGCCCCATCTGATCATGGTCTATGCCCAATCTGACCATGGTCTATGCCCAATCTGACCATGGTCTATGTCCATCTGATCATGGTCTATGCCCAATCTGACCATGGTCTATGCCCAATCTGACCATGGTCTATGTCCCATCTGATCATGGTCTATGCCCAATCTGACCATGGTCTATGTCCCATCTGATCATGGTTTATTCCCAATCTGACCATGGTCTATGTCCCATCTGATCATGGTCTATGCCCAATCTGACCATGGTCTATGCCCAATCTGACCATGGTCTATGTCCCATCTGATCATGGTCTATGCCCAATCTGACCATGGTCTATGCCCAATCTGACCATGGTCTATGTCCCATCTGATCATGGTCTATGCCCAATCTGACCATGGTCTATGCCCAATCTGACCATGGTCTATGTCCCATCTGATCATGGTCTATGCCCAATCTGATCATGGTCTATGCCCAATCTGATCATGTTCTATGCCTCATCTGATCATGGTCTAATGCCATCTAAAAAGTTCTTTTGCCATCTGATCATGGTGCAAGCCATCTGATCATGGTTTATGCCATCTGATCATGGTTTATGCCATCTGATAATGGTATAGGCCATCTGATCATGGTCTTATGCCATCTGATCATTGTCTAATGCTATTTGATCACGGTCTAAGCCATCTGATCATGGTCTAATGCCATCTAATAATGGTCTAATGCAATCTAATAATGGTCTATGCCATCTGATCTAGTCTAGTCTAATGCCATCTGATCATGGTGGAGGTGTAATTTTCTCTGTGACAAATATCTCTGGTATTGAGTCTAATGATTATTTTTTGATTTCAGGATAACATGTCCATCACTTGTAGAGAAATTTGTAGAAACAAGTTAGTTATCCGGAAAAGCCAACAAGGTGGATCAACAACAAAGATATGACCAAAAAACAAAGTTAAATTCAGTGTAAAAGTCCATGAGAAATCAAACAAACACATCTTATACAGACTGGATTTGTGCTTTGTTTTACGAACCTGGACATTAAATGTAACATAACTTTCTAAATAATTCCTTTTTTGTTAATCATCGGATCACAAATTAATTTTGTTAAGCTTCCATTTTTATTTATTTGTCTCATATTCATTTTTGAGGACACCATTATGAAATTTAAAGTTGGTCAACCGAAAGTATTGAGCTTAATGGTTTAAAGTCTTTGCAGAGTAGTGCAAGCTTAGATGCCTTGCTCTAGTAACTGCTGGCAAAGGTTTCAACAAATTCTTCTGCCTCAGAAATGTCGAAATGTTTAGCATGCACCTTTAAATTGTCTGCAACAATGCTGCATTATTAAAGGGAAAGACAAGGTTAGAATAAAAACTTGATTTCAGAAAAAGAATACTATAAATAATAAATCTGCAAATTTTCTGCCGCCAAATAATAATATTAAACGAATGATAACAAAATTTAAATCGCTAAATCACCGATTTCTACAAATCAGAAGGCGCGGCCATGTTTGTGTATTGGCCGTATAAAAACAGGTGCGCGTGATGTCATTTCCCCACATCTTTCGACTTATGATAAATCTAGTTGAATCGTAGCGAAATATTAATACAATAAAGTATTGACCAGACAATTTAATTTTCACAGGAGAGATTTTCAGAGGAGATTTTTTATGGTTCAAAATAAGTAACAATAACCAAAAAAAAAAAAATAATAAAGAAACAAATAAAAAATCAACGTCTACCGGTCACACCATTTCAGGCCAGTGATGCCCGATACTCCAAACAATGATATGTTTATTAAAGTCTCATCTTAATGTAATTAAACAATATTTCACAGATTTAATAAATACACATGTTATAATTTAACAAAGTTTCACTATCAAATAATGCAATTAAATAAAGAAACGCACCAAAGAATAATTGGCTGTTAATTATTGAACGGCGATAATTATCATTAATATAAAAATCCTACTAAAACGTGTTCTTAATAGTACATGTAATTAAATTTTTGCAGTTTGATTCTGACTTTCAAATTAAAAGGTGTGAACATGTGTTATAAATGATGTACACATTTCAAAAATATAAGCAACTATTTTGAAAAGTAAATTGTTAACATGTCTGTCAACGTATGATGCTGCGTTGTATTTATTTACTTTGTAATCGTTGCAGGCAAAACATTTTTATTGGCTGCTCAAAAATCTAATTTGCATAATTTATTCACACAATTGCTGGTTCTTACTACTTATGTCTAAACTGTGCATTATCCATTTTAATTGTTCCTAATTTGCACCAAATGTTCCTGTCACACTGTGTACTGACGATTTTTATTGCTCCTTGTATGCCTCTGTGCCGACAGACCTTTTGATCATGCACAATGTTGCCCTGATTGGTTAATCACCCTTGTCAAATATTCTAATGACGAAATAGACATCTATTTCTTTACGCTTCATCAGTGAACTGAATGACCTTAGGGGAAATTAAGTTCCGCGCCTGTCAAGTTATACTGTAATTTACAGCATTTCATAAAATAGCAACACATTTTTTTTTCAGTTACCAATAATCATTTTAAATATTAAGTAGAATTATGATTTTTTGTTTTATTGGATTAAATTTACGGTAGTAGAAATGCGTATCTGTGTGGGAAAGGGATTGGGTAAGTAGATAACGTGGAAAAAAGCTATAGGGAACTGAATAAATCCGAGAATATGCGTAATTACAGGGGAATGGGCAACCTGTTGCTGTTGGTACCAGTTTTGACTGGGTGCCTAAATAACCTAACGGACAGTTTTGTTTTCATACGATATTAGTCTGGCTGCCGATTTTCCTGCGCAATTCTCATTTTTAGCGTCAATGGCGGAAAATCGCGTCCTCAGCTGATCTCTGGATATTGGATTTAGTTGATATTTTACGCTGAAAAAAAGATACATGACCGGCGATGTACCCTATTAGGACAGCTTGTCTAGCGAAAATTAAGTACAAAATAAAAGGATATATCGTCAATTTGAAGAAGTTTCTCATAGTACCCAAATTAAATTGATATGGTTTATATTTGAAAATTAAGCATTCATTGCTTAAATCATGTGGTGGGATCATCAGCAAGCTTGAAAATCGGACAAATGATAATTAATGTCGCGGCGTCTTCAATTAATTAATTAAAGCAATTCACTTCCATATGATGTTTTCATATATGATATATAATATGTACGCAATAAGATTAATAAGTTCTTCATCAAGTTGTACCAGCGTGTACACCTATACCGGAAGTGGGTGTAACACGTCACATTCTCGGTCTCGTCTGTCTCGCGAGAATGACGGAACGCAAAAATGGCGGCGCCCATGAACTTATTTCTAAAGTAAAAAATAGTGTCTTAAAACACGAATTTCTCACTTATAAGGTTGATGTCAACAGAAAAACTGTCATGGAACCTCTTTTTAAATGATGAATATTTATATTAGACAGACATCAATCCATCCATTCCTATTCCTTTAAAGTCATGTTCAAGTTAATTTATAGTTGGATGCCATAGCATAATTATAAACCTTAATTGAATCACTGAACAATCCTTCAAGAGAAAGATTTGATTGATTTACTAATGAGCTCTTCTTATAATTAACTTTACCAAGCAAAGTGATCAATACAATGATTCTGTGATTAAATGCAGTAATATGAACGGATAATGAAGTGAAATAACAAAATATGTTTGCACTTTTTACAAGAGGCTTAGTAAGGATATATTTACAGTGTATGGACCTTTATGGCTGTTGGATGCAAACAAGTTTTACAATTAAGATCAAGTAAATGGGGGAAACAACTAATGTATTAGTATAAACAAGATAAGAAATAAAGGAAAGTAAGGTCAAATATCTAAGTCAAGTACAAAGGACAAATCTGTATTAAGACAATATACCGGAATATAATATTATAATACATGTAAACTAAAGGGGCTAGGCTAATCTTTAGGGCAGACGGGTGCTGAAAAAAAATTTAAACTGGCCTGCCCGTGGGCAAGTAGATTAGTCTTGATTCCTCTTGCCTGTACTAAAATTTCACTTGTCCAGACAGCTTTAAATCTTACAATAAAATTCCAAATTAAGGTTGCCTTGAGTTTGTAGTTTATTACTGTATAATGATGTTTGTGGCATAAATTTTTTCATGAAAATATATTTGTATGTCAGATACCAGTGAGTTAGGCATTAAATTCGCAATTTTGTATCAAACAACTTTTGACAAGCTGTACATGAAAATAATTGCCAAAGGAAAAGTTATAATTTAGGACAATCATAATGTGTAAGTAAATAAGGCATGTTATTTAGACAAGTATTAATTATTAAAGCAAGCCTTTAAGAAAAAAATAATCATGTGATATGAATATATAGACCAAGACTTTAAGACAAGTATTTAGAAGAAAAAATTAAGACCTTCTAAAGTACATTGTAGTATTGAAATAGCCCCAAAAACAAGAACAGCAACCCCTATTCTTATCTGTACAAACCTGGGCTTTGATCAATCATTTGACATGGCAATGTAATCACTTTCAAAATATAAAAAATTATGTCAAGACAAAATACTTAATTAAAATACAGGTATCATGATATATAGAAAGTATTTAGGACAAGTATAAGGGGGCAAAATTATAAGAAAATAATGTGTACAGCAAATAACTTAAGGTAAACCTATAAATAGTATACATGTATTATTTTAAATTAAAGAACATATATACACACATATATCGTCACTTTAGTGCAAAAACTTGATGTTAACTTTTTTATTAAAGTTAAGAAGGGCTTTACACGCTAATGCACTATTAGGTGGCAACATATACATGTATGCATATCAATTGACAAAAACTTCAATCAAATGTGTGAGGCAAGAATATACAAAAGTATTATATATATGCAAAACAAATTTATATAGTTTGTGCAGAGTTAGTCAAGTCAATAGGAAAATCACATTTATCATATCAATGTTTATGAGAATAATTATGTTACTCTATTTTTCAACTCTGTTCTTAGGGCTGAACAGAGCAAAACAAAAATGTTTCATGAGATGTTCACGTTGAAAGAATTAAAAATCTCTGATGTCCCCAAAAATATGCAGTTTGAAATGATTTAATACTAGAAATGTGTCATCATGCCACGGATGCCCCCGCATGCAGCCAAAATTTCAGATGGTGCATTAATTTTTTTTTATTTTAAGTTCAAAGCCCTTAAAACTTTTCAATGTTAACACAAACCATTTTCATACACTGTTTAAGGCACTGAAATTATTCAGTCTTAACCTTTTAAAAATAGCATATTGCATATTTGTAGCCAAAATAATGGCTAAAAGTATGAGTGCTGAAACTGAAAGTTCAAAATATTTCCTACATTCAGGAAAGATAAGTTTGTCTAAAATCATTGAACCACAACCAAATTCAAACTTAAACTGCTTATTCCTAAGATGTATCTATATTATTTTCAAAGTGAAAGGGACATAACTCTGCCAAAAAATCATCAAACCATGACCAAATTCCAACTTGACCTGCCAATTCCTTTGACATATCTATATGTAAAATTTAAGTTGAATATGTAACACTGTTGGGTAGATAATGAACAGAAACTGTAAATTTCATATTATTTTTCAAAGTGAAAGGGGCATTAGTCTGCCAAAAATCATTGAACCATGACCAAATTTGAACTTGACCTGGGCATTCCAAAAACATATCCATATGTCAAATTTGGGTTAAATGTGTTGAACCATTGGGGAGATAATGAACGGAAACTGAAAATTTCATATTATTTCAAAGTAAAAGGGGCATACTCTGCCAAAAATCATCAAACCATGACCAAATTCGAACTTGACCTGTATTTTCTCATGACATATCCATATGTCAAGTTTGAGTTGAATGTGTTGTACCGTTGGGGAGAATTTGAAAGGAAACTGAAAATTTCATTTTATTTTCAAAGTAAAAGGGGCATAACTCTGCCAAAAATCATCGAACCATGACCAAATTTGAACTTGACTTGTATTTTCTCATGACATATCCATATGTCAAGTTTGAGTTGAATGTGTTGTACCGTTGGGGAGATAATGAACGGAAACTGAAAATTTCATATTATTTTCAAAGTAAAAGGGGCATAACTCTGCCAAAAATCATCGAACCATGACCAAATTCGAACTTGACCTGTATTTTTTCATGACATATCCATATGTCAAGTTTAAGTTGAATGTGTTGTACCGTTGGGGAGATAATGAACGGAAACTGATATTTCATATTATTTTCAAAGTAAAAGGGGCATAACTGTGCCAAAAATCATCGAACCATGACCAAATTCGAACTTGACCTGTATTTTCTCATGATATATCCATATGTCAAATTTGAGTTGAATGTGTGCAACCGTTCTTAAGATAATGAACGGAAACTGATGATGACGGAATGACAGAATGACGGAAGGACGGAAGGACGGAAGGACGGAAGGATGGAAGGACGGAAGGACGGAATGACGGAACAGGGTAACACTATATGCCCCGGCCATTACATGGCGGGGGCATAATAAAAATATTGACTTACTTGCCAGTACAGTACATCATCAAAATGCTATACACTGAATAAATTTAAAGTAAATCTGACAAGTTATTCAAAGAGAAAAATATTAAACGGCTCCAGATACGATCTTGCTAATTTTTTTTTCATGAAAATTTTGAAATGAATTAAGTAAATAATTTACGCATTGCAAATGGCACTTACAAAAAATGAAAATTACAAAAGTAAAAATAGCTAAAAAATTGCATCAAATGGCACTATGTATAAGGAACTTATTAGAAATATGTGAAAAATTGGTCATAAATAGCGAAAAAAACATAGAAATTATTACTTATAAAATAAATCTTTTACTATTCTAAATGTTAAATTATTTATCTCAAGTTTGATTTTCTTAAAATATTTTGGCTAATCTGGAGGCATGCAGTTTTATTATGATGACCCAACATTAGATGCCCGAGGGTATATACAAGCCAGACCATATGCTATTATAAATAACTGATCATGACCCTGATTTAGGTCAGTTAAAATGTTGGTATGTTGACAACAATTAAGGTATGGTATTTTTTAACAACAGGACACAAACCTTTGAATGATAATAAGTTGCAGTACACATATAGTGACAAGCATGGCTAAAGTGCATCCCAAGTGTGCAGTGAACATTGTGTCTCGTACACGGCAAAACTGAAACACATCCAATATGTTAACATACGGTTAAAATAAGCAGTGCTACATAAAAAAACAATGTCTGTTTTCTAGTTCAATGCCATAATACAATAATTTAGCTTAACAAAAATAATTTTGCATCTTTTTTTCTTTTTTAGCAAAAGTCGAAAAAACATTGATGTGTTGATTTTTTTATTTATTTTTTTTATATTTTTTTGCACATAAAAATTTATTAGTATGGCCAAAATACTATAATTTAATTTTTTTTTAAAAATCAACTGTAGTGTTAAGGGTATATTGGAAAACTGGAAACAAGACATTATTTATGTGAATTAAGGAATATGCAGGTAAATTTCAGGTAAAAAATCAATTGAAAAACGTAATTGCATTCTAAAATATAACATTTTAGTACAATTTATCACAAAATCATGAATATAACTGTTCAGACAACCAAGAATATTTGTGCTGGTGTTAAAGTTACCAATTAACTTACAAAATTAACCAGAGATCAAAATGACAAGATTGTTGTGTAATTCCAGGCAATGAAATCATATGTACTTCGGGTAAAGTAAATGTGTGCTTCATATTTTATAATGAATTCTAACACAACCCTATTAAACATAGAAGGACCTAAAGTGTGTGCTATTATGATTCTTACACGACCCACATTTTTCCCTATTGAACATAGAAGAACAGAAAGTGTGTGTTATTAATGATGCAAAAAAAATCACAGTTTGACATTCTATATTTAGACATGTGACATAATCATTATACATATGATGTTACCAATTAAAATGTGACATGCTGAAAATGAGTACGGAAACAAAACAAGCGCAATTTGGCTTAATATCAGGTATGGAAGCATTTATTTGTTGATGTCGTGTTAGAATCAAAATATTATATCCAAATCAGTGATTTTTTCACTTGATAAAGTCACTGTTTGTCTTTCGGATATGCATCATTATACAATTCCTTGCATCCAAACTCCAAACAATCGATAAAATCACTGATTTGGATATATTATTTCTTAATTAATGAAATTGATATGTAAATATTAATAACTAAATATCTGTACAAAAAGTGCTCTTCAGGGTTAGATGACAATAAAACAAGAGAACATAGATTAGAATCAAATTTGTATGAATTTAAATTTTGATGTGATAAAAAGTTTTTTTAAGAAATAATATCTGTCTTCTGAAACAGTCGACAACAACACCTGAATTAAAATATCTTATCAATCATGCATTCCTCTATAGCTTTTATCAGGACAAACTGTTTCAGTTTGATTTAGTTTTACTGCATAGTAACACAATTAAGGTCATATGGCACTGAAACTGGAAAGATGATTTTGGCTAACTTCGGGTGTTACAAACTTGCAAGCAACACCAGAGGGATCTAAACCACCTCACCTGCTAGAGCTAAGAGATACATAGACTCCAATAATTCAGACCTTAGTAAGCCGCCTCCTACACTCATGCAGGGAAAAACGGTGCCTGCAATTCTGATGCCTCAACTCTAAAAGGCAACCCCTTAGCCATAAGGGAGTCGTATAAATGATATAATTATTAAACATAGGACATAACATAATACTATGGATAACAAATGTCAAAAGGTCAGACGTTTTATTTTAATTATGAAGATAAAAAAGTACAATATCACTGTTCTCAACTGATAACTTGAAAACAGTAACAAAATATTATTGACAGTATTTGCCAAGAGACAAAATTGCAAAAGCCTTCTGTTTTCCAGTCATTCTTTCTAAAGTTAAGGGAAAAATGCTTTTCATGATCCGATTCTGAGAGTCTGTTCTAATGCTTCCTAGCATGCAATTGTGCATCGACAGGTATTTGCATCATCCTCATCATTTCAGGGTCTTTATGCCGTCCTATATTGTTGTCCCCAAAACCTCAGTCTTGTAGTAATAAAGCAAAAAAGATCCTTCTGATAATAATTAACATACAAGGCCCAAAATTTGAAAACAAATTTGATCATAATCCCGCCATGACATAAGTTTTTTTCAAGGGATAACGAAAACAGCAACAGTAAAGGGGTAAAGGGCAAGATGGAAGACTCCCTTGGAATGCAATGAAACAATATTTGTACAAATGAAATTTAAGACTCCAGTTGTAATTGATGTAATGTTAATGTGATAGTTAATATGTTAAAAAGTGCACATCTCCCACACACCCTTATTGTTAGCGCCTAGCTTAAGCAGTATTCAATTTTCAACATTAATGGTCCCCCGACGACGAGAAAATATAACGTTACAATGAGGTTAAGTATTATAATGGCAACAATTTACAGCTACAACCACACATCATCTGGTAACTTCTGCTCTTCTTGTGTCAGTATAAAAACAAAGACTGAAGTGCTTAAATATGAACCAAGAAGATCCAAACTTTACGGTTGTTTTACTGTAATGATTTCCCATCAAAAATTTATTACATCGGCCAATATCGTTATAAATCATTTCTGGACTGTTATTTTTCCCAATTTTCGGTATTCTATAATCTTTAACCATTTAAAACCGGAATTTAGTACATTATAAGCAATAAAGGATAATTGATTCCGGAAATAACCTATTAATGCTACAAAATGGGCTGATATTATAATATTTTTGGGGTTAAACTACCTTAAAATAAAAATGTTTAAATTGCCAGTATTGACATTGGCATGGTTTTGTAATAAATCAAACTAAGAAAAAATACAAAATAACCTTGACTTTCTGTATTGACTCATAGACTGTCTAAACACCAGATATAAATGAACTCCAGAATGCTCAGTCACAGTCGTTATTTCTTACAGAAATTTTTCATTACGTATAGTTCTAGCTTGATAGAAAATTGCCGTAAAAAATTATAATGGCTCATTAACGTTTATAATTTAGCTGACTGAGTCCTGACGTATTCAAATCAAGTCTTATTGTTGGTAATTAAGCCTAAAGATTGCTAATCAATTTATCAAATCTGTCATTTATCAGCCTTATATTATTGATATTCCAAACAAGTACAAATGTACTTAAACAAGTACAAAAGTACATAAAACTCTTTTTCATTTTTAATGCAAGATCAGACATTCTGAACATATTCTTATGCTATTAAGTTCATCAGGAACAAGGTCACCCACTTATAAAGGAGGGTTAATAACTTTTATGATGACAGGAGCTACATTTTCTTGTTCCATCAAAATAGAGTCAAGTCAACAAGCTTGTATATCAATGTATGTTGTCTGACCTGATACATACATTATACCATTCAGTGCTTTTCTAAGGGCTGATTTTGGGGCTGATATACAAAGTTCAGCCCATGATTCCCCTCATATCTCTAAAAAGTATTAATTTTTCACCAATTATTGAAAACAATTCCTTTCCTTATCAAAAGTGAAGAGCATTTCTTTATAAGTTTGAAATGATAATTAATGGTGCTGCATCGCAATTTAACATAAATGGAATGTTTTTGCCTTTTTATAAATTTTCCTCTATTTCCCCCTGTATCAGATGTCATTAATTTTTCCCCTCTTTATGCATGGCTGTGCAAATTATTTATTCCCCTAAAAACATATGCCTAAATGTGAAAGTAAGCATTGCTGCTAGTAGTTAGTGGCTGTCTTATTTATGTAATATTACATAAAATTCCTCACAATAACGTTCAAATAACAATGGCCTCACATAGTTCAATTTAACTCCAAAAGTTTGACCACTGCCATAATCCATTACACAAATCCAGCATGCTTTTTAAAGGTTAATCTTGAAAACCCATCGCTTAATAATTATGCAGACACCAGTCCTTAACCATGCTTGCTTTTCTTGCCATTTATATTTGTTTGGGTCGTCAGACCAAACAAATAATGGTAGCGAAATTTCAGACCCTGATGCTGTTAATTGCAAATGCAGAAAGTAGTCTGCTTTTTTGAAGCGGTTACTTCCCTTTATATGTACACCAACACCGAAAAATTCAGGAGAGATCACTGCGTAAAGATGGTCAAATGACAGGCACATTAATTTTCAAGCAAACTAGTTCCCGAATGGTCGAAGATTTCTAATATTGTTTTATTCTTTATAGATATACATGCTTATAGTAAGCTCCATGATTATTTACATCTGTGTTAAACAACAGTAATAAGGGTTACAAACCCTAATTTAGAATAATATGGTTTTCTTCAGACCATTAACATATAACTTCACTGTGGCCGAGGGGTTTGCGCACTCGCTTAGGAAGCGAGAGGTCTGGAGTTCAAATCCCAGTTAAGGCAACTCATTTTTTTTTCAAATAGTTTAAGTCAAATAAACATTGAATTGAATATCAGTGTTGCAATTAGTCTTATAGCCAATTTAAATACTACAATTAAAAAGCTGGAAAGCATTGGTAGCACTATACAAAAACAAATTGGTTTATAATCTCACAACCTTCACCTTTCTGACATTCTGAGACCCAAACAAATTCAGCACCTTCTGTGCTTTGATTTACTAGGGATATCATTTATTAATATTCAAACAATAAACTTACTTGTTGTGTATATTGGCGTTAGCATCTTCACCAAATCCCATCGTCTTCATGCCTTTACTTAGGTTACTGTTGGTTAACTGATTATGAAGACCTGTACGACTATTTTTAGGTACCTGTATACCAATAAAAATTTCTTTTTTAAATAAGATCAGTGTTTCTACTATTTTAAGGTTACAAGTGTAGACTAATAAAATTTCTTTTAAAAGATCTGTTTTAACTATTGTTCCATATTTAATATTGTACCATTATTTAATTAATGTACAATACATACATAGTTACTGGTATATGGTTTTAAAAAATGGGTCAAAGAAAAGGCCGGGTTGCATTTGTATACCAAATATCATGATCAGGCTGTGATGTTACAAAAAATGTTTACCATTAATTTGACCATTAATGTCAAAAATTTAACTAAGTCTGTAAATTATAGGAAGTGGACGAGCCGCTGCCGCCACCCATCATTCACCATACTATAACCCAGGTTTGCATATGTGCAACCCGCCAAAAAAGGATGTTCTGTCAATCAACTTACTATATAAATATATCATTATCATAATAATTATTTTGTATTCCATTTGAACAAGTTATTGATTTATATACATGTATCTAATGATGCTCAAACGATCTTCCCCACTGAAGTATCAGAAGGACAAAATCAATGTGCTACCCTTTGCAGTCTGGCCATTTTTTATTTTTTCTAAAAATTACTTCAGTCAATAAAGTATATAATGTACAAGTTTATGACCTTTTCCTTCTCTCTGTGTTGCCCATTTTTAATGAGATAAGTCTTGATGTTGTTGTCACGTAAATACTGGTTCCTATCTCCACCATTACCTTCCTCCACTTCAAAATCTCCGTTGAGACATTTCAACGTCTCTTCTGTTATATGAACCCTCCTACAACATTTGTTATATAAGTTAATAAAAAACATTAATTAAACACCTAGTTAAATCTATAATAGTATTATTTTAAATCTATTTTCATTAGACAATTGTGATGTTTAAAGTATCTTTATTATACATTGTAATACAGCATGTGTTTGTAAGACCAATTTTCATTGGATAATTGGCAGTTATTTAATCAATTTTTTAATATATGCATGGCTAATCTGTCAATCAATGAGGTAATTATCAGTTATTAAAGTGGAAGTTTAGGAGAGAGACCCTATGTAAAGCAATAAACTCTTTTTACAACAACAGTTTCAATAATCTTCTGAAGTAAGGTTTAGCAATGAGTTTAAAACCATAGAGACGCTGCAGCATCATTATGACTCCTCTCAGTTCATCAGTACAAAAAAAGTTTTTCTCCTTTAAGGCTGTCTCTATGCAGATAATATTCATTTTTCAACTTACCCTGGTATACCTCCTGCTTCCATGTTATTGGCTAAGGTAACGTCATTTGACCAGACGTCAAACTGCCATTTCCGCAGTCCAAGTACGCCACAATGCACCCTACCAGAGTGTATACCGATTCGCATATTTACCTCTGTGCCTGTCACATTTCGTATCAACCTGTAAATTAAAATATTATATTAAGAAAATAAAATTAACAATACAGGATGGGTTATTGTAGGTTAGGTTAATTACATAAGGTAAATTGGAGGTTAAATGGGCAAAAATAGACAAAACAGTTGGCAGGCCATTTTGTCAGGAAATAACTATGTGAACAAAAGTATGAACTTATTTTCATCTGATTGAAAATGCTAAAGGTGGAAATTAAAAGGGTAAACAAAGGCATAAAAAAAGGTGTCAACAATGGTATGAGCAAGATTTGACCAAACCTATGATTGAATCTAATAATATCATCTTTTCTGTTAATAGAATGAAATGAAATTTTCATGCTTATTCAAAATGCATTTTAATTAAGGTAATCAAGTAAACTTACGAGATTGCCTCGATCATGTCTAGCCCCATGTCTATACAGCACTGAGCATGGTCTGCTCTTGCCTCCGGCACTCCACACACACAGTAATAACAATCTCCTAAAATCTTGATTCTGTGTAAGAAAACAACATACAATTAATAATACTGTTTTGATATCATAATTACAACAGAAAACTCAAAGAAAACAGATATATTATAAAAACCTATGATAGACAATAATTAGCTATTTGGTAAGCGCTTTTAAATTTCTGCAATAAAATACCAATAACAACAATCATGATGACCATTTAAATTGTCTGGTTGGTGGGCAATTTCTGGTTAAACCGAATTCTTTTAGTTTGTAATATCTAATAAAACTATCATGATTTCCATGACAATTTTAACCTGTATGCAAATCCAGGTAAAATCTTAACACTTGTGATCATAACTTTTAACTTGTTTGCAATACCAGGTGATATTATCATTATTGTGTCACAACTATGACAATAAATTTAACTTGTATGCAATACCTAGAAAATTACTAGCATATAACTGTGACCATAACCTTTATTTTGAACAGAACTGAACATATCTTTAATTCACCAAGGTACAAGAAGATATCATATTGTACAACATGGGGTTATTACAAAATTTACAATTACACAAAATAATATACATGTAGTATCCAGTAAATGAGTATTACAATGTTACAATATTACAAGAAAGAGAGAAAGAAAGTATTGTCTGCAATACTTAAAATTACAATCACTATTAAAATGTGTGCAATACTTGGTGTTTTTATCATTATTGTGACAATAATTTTAAATTGTTTGCAATACCCAGTAAAATCTATTGCACTACAAGGTATAAGATTTTTAATACTTGTGACCAAAATTTTCAACTTGTTTGCAATACCTTTTGTAAAATTATCATAATTGTAACAATAAGTTACTCTTTAAAAGTTTGCAATACCAGGGGTGAAGTGATCCTTATCATTACCATAACTTTAAAATTGTTTGCAATGAATGATAAAATTAATCATAAGTGTGATAAATTATCAGTATAGTGAATACAACTTAACTAGTGTGCCTTTCCTTGTAAAATTATCATCATACAACAATAATTTTAACTCTAAATTGTATGCAATTCTTGGTAAGTTTATCATAAGTGTAACAAAAATTCTGATTTTTCTATGCAATACTTGGAAAATTATCAAAATATACAGACTATAATTATGACTCATTTCAACTATTGTGCAACATCTGGTAAAATTATCATAACTGCAGCGATAATTTTAATTTGAATGCAATATCTGGTTACCGTAAATTTATCATAACTGTAGCAATAGTTTTAACTTGTATGCAATACTTGAAAAAATTATCATACATTGTAACTGCAGCAATAATTTAAAGTTGTATGCAATACCTCAGACAATGATTATCTGCAGCCAGGCAGTCAAATCTGGCAAATATTTCATTGAGCAGCTGTACCAATTCTTGAGCCGTGCACTGTGAAGATAACTGGGTAAACCCACACATATCAGCAAATGCAATACTGAAATGATAAACAAAGAATATTATGTATAAGATATAATTGATAACAGCAAATGAATACCTGAAACAACAAAGGTAATTATATGCAATGACTATTATATAACATGTATTAATTTTGCAAAAGCAATACTTATGATGTATCTGAAATGGCAATACTACTAGGTGTAAAAAGAATCATTTACCAATAATATCTCACAGTACAACCTCTACAGAAACAACCTTAGAAAGACAAAGATAAGCGGTTGTTGCTGAGACACAGAGGTTTTCCTCTTGAGTGTTAAAATTTATTTTTAAAGACACATCTACATTTACTTTAAAGGCACATTATGCCTTAGAAATGAATATTTTTTTCAAATTCTTTAGAAAGGTCAAATATGTGTTAAATAATTGTTTAGGAAATGAATTTATAGCTTTTAAGATGATCAACAGCAGACAAATACAGCAATTAACATGTAGTAATGTGTCATAAAGGCAGCACAATGTCGACAAAGTAGTATTTTGACATACACAATACTAAATTTTTATAATTATAATTACATGAATAGCAATTGCCAAAGAGAAAAGGAGCAAAAGATAAATCATCTATATGACCTATTTTAACTGTCACAATAAAAAAGAAAGTTTTTTAAAAATAAAATTTAGAGCATTTTTCAGGCTTAATGGGTCTATAGGTTTCATTTTGAATAGTATTGTTACTATTCTTGTAAAGAGGTTATTACTCTACAGAGGGGAGGCTACTCTGTTGGCATACATATTATAGGGCAATTGGACTGTTTTTTCAGGGCTTCTGATTTTCATTCATACTGGGTATGAAGATTATACTTATTAGTTTGAATCGTCTTAAATGTTTACACTCTGTCCCACTGAAAAAAATTTGTCTATTCATCAACATTATCAAGTACTACATATTTTAATACTGAATTCATTTTAGTAAGATTGTTGAGGAAGCTTAGACGCTAAAAGACACACTCTAAAACCAACCAGTACTTATCAGATCAAGTAATGTAAAGTTTCAGCCCCGCCACCCCCCCAAAAAAAACACACAAAAAAAACACCCACGAAAAAGAACCTGAACTCTTACCAACCCCATGATTGAAGCATTCTGAATTTTTAACAAGATTGCCTCCCCTGATACTTGTATTTATATGTCAATACAATAATGAATAGCTGACAGTTGATGACATATGACTGGCATCTATAATCTATAGAGTGTCTCCGATATCAGTTGGCCAGCCACTATCAGTTACTTGATGACTTTCAAGTGCTACCATATTGTAAAAACTGATTAGCTGAAATAAAATTTCCTGCTATTTATTGATCCTTATTGGGCAAATATCCTGATGTTCTGTAATATGTACTGTTAAAGCCGAGGGTACAAAATTCTTTATAAAACCAAACAGACAAGCCAATAAATCGTGACAAACTTTAGATAGCTTAAAGTGTCTCAATACATTATATCTCCGGAGTTGAAAAATTAGTAGATAACATTTTCTTTTTATATTTTATTTGCTTTTTATTTGTACAAAGAAAAAAAACAACACGTTTTATAAAGTGCTACTTTATGACACATTGTTACTCCTAAAACACTGCTTTCTTCACATGGTAAGCATTTAAATTGCATATCCGTTTCTTATTAACTTCATCAGATATGGGTTTTACACACATACTTGTCACTCACTGTGACATTAACCTTTGACTTAAATAACCTTGGTGACCTATAGTCCATGGCCGCTGACCCTTAACAAAGTTTAACAAACTAAGGATCATTGATCAGACAAAAATATTTCCATTTTTGAACTGTGATTTTCTAGGGATCATATACTGACCATAGACAAAGTGCCATCAAGTTTAACAAACTTTTAAAACTTACACCTTCTCTAATGATTGATTGGACAAGGACTTCCACAGTACCACTGTGACCTTGACCATTGACCTTATGACCTTAAAATCAATATAATTCATTCTACTAGCCATTGGCACTGTCTTTTCCTAAATAATGCAAGTAACAAACAATGTCTTATTCCTTCTGCAGTTATATACCTGACTGAAACATGGATAACATGAAGTACAGAAGGAAAGACCAACCCCATCAAAGTCATGCTCCCTCATTTTAAGTCAGGAATTTATGAAGCACAATTACTCTGTGGCTTTGAAACTGTCTATGATACCAACTTATGTAAGAAGCACTCTGTAAAAAAAATTCCTTTAAATTTGGACAATTTAGGCAACAACTCTATGAAAACTGTTCTAAAATAGCCTGGGTATTTAACTCCTATGCTTGATATCACCAGCCAATTGATATCTATGTAAAAATGGATAATTTTCTGTCATTTTCTATTACTAAATGCCATGTTTACACTATATATTCAGCAGCCACTGATATCACAGTTCAGAATGCCACGGATACAAAAAAAAGCTAGACATGAGACAATGCTGGTTGGGGGGATATGCAAAAATGACAGGCCTTAATTAATTGTTGTGTGAAAGCCATACCAGAATTTAAGAATGTTAAATATGAATTGCCATGACAGCCACAGTGTGGATATGATACATTTAAAGTCTGTAGCAGACATGGTAAAAAAATGTGACAGTACATTAAATAAAGCAATAATAAATCTAAGAAGCAATCAATATTGGGATGGAAACATTTTTTTATTCATATTACCCAACACCTTATGTTCTTTTATAGTAATGTTTTAATTATGATGCACCTAAACTAGTCTCAATATTTCTACTGCAAGACCGACCATTGTTTTATAATTTGATATATCATAGATGTCTTTCTTTACGAAGGGCAACCATCATCTGTATAATATAATTTAGCCCTATAAAGCGCACAATTTGTTGGGCTAGTGTGTAATATTGTTGAGTTCTTCCATAGTCTGACAATAGGCCTTTAGTCTGATAGGTGTCAAACAGTAACAGGGTTCTCATTTATATAATCAGATTGTCGATCCATATCATTGGCTAAAATGCTGTGGATATTGGTTGTATTTTCAGTCTGAAGATTAAAATATCCCCCTTAACCCTTAGCCAAATTGGTTGTTTTCGTTGGCACAATTGTTGCCTCAGGTAAACAAGAGCGATCAGTAATCACGTGTGTCGCCTCATGATGGCCAATTTCATGTTGGGACAAATTTTGTGACAGACGGACAGACAGACGGACAGACAGACGGACAGTGCACAACTAGACTTGGTACTGATCATTCCTGTAAAGTTTGGATAAAATTGCACCAGTAGTTTATGAGGAGTAGTCCGGACAAGCTTTTGCGTATCTGGCAACACACAGAAAAAAAACACCTTTTTATCAAAGGGCCATAACTCAGCCAAAAATCATTCAACCGGAAAACCCGTGCAATATGCGCAAGGACTTGAGCTACAGATCAATCCTGTAAAGTTTCATTGAAATTGCATTAGTGGTATAAGAGAAGTAGTCAGGACAAACTTTAAAAATAAAAATTATTAAAGGGCCATAACTCAAACACAAATCATTGAACCGGAAAATGCTGACAATATGCACAACTAGACTTGGTACTGATCATTCCTGTAAAGTTTGGATGAAATTGCACCAGTAGTTTATGAGGAGTAGTCCGGACAAGCTTTTGTGTATCTGGCAACACACAGAAAAAGAAACCTTTTTATCAAAGGGCCATAACTCGGCCAAAAATCATTCAACCGGAAAACCCGTGCAATATGCGCAAGGACTTGAGCTACAGATCAATCCTGTAAAGTTTCATTGAAATTGCATTAGTGGTATAAGAGAAGTAGTCCGGACAAACTTTAAAATTAAAAATTATTAAAGGGCCATAACTCTGACAAAAATCATTGAACCGGAAAATGCTGACAATATGCACAACTAGACTTGGTACTGATCATTCCTGTAAAGTTTGGATGAAATTGCACCAGTAGTTTATGAGAAGTAGTCCGGACAAGTTTTGTGACGGACGGACAGACAGACAGACAGACAGACAGACAGACCACGGAGAAGTGATCCCTATATGTCGCCACTACTCCGTAGAGGCGACACAAAAATGAAAACCCTGAAGTTATGATACTAATTGTCTTTCAGAAGAGAACATGTAGAAAATAATGTTGCCATACAACAATGGTTTATACAAGGCATGTCAAAGAACTAAGGGCTGTTTATGTATGCACAGTAACTCAGAGATACAGCTGCTTCAAAGTGCAATTTCCCAAAAATAACTCAGTACGAGTTCCATAGTAATTTTGTCAACCGAAATGCTACATTAAATTAACACAAATAGGGTGTCCGTTTGAAATGACTCTTTAACCCTTCAAATTTCAACCCTTCAAATTTCCAAAAGGCTTAATTTGACCCTAAGGATTTTAACTGGAAGGTCAAAATTTGTTAAAATCATGGGGATTTGGCCTTGTTGAGTTAGTTAAACTTAGTCCATTCTGGTCAAAATGACCCTCAGGATTTCATGGCTAGAGGATACCCTGACAAAGGCATCTAGAAATGTGTATTAGGTTAAATGCCCTCAAATATCATTATGTTATACATGTAAGTCTGCAGACAAACTGCAGGACAACAGGATAGGTGTTGACAACATGACTGATGCACAAGGGCAAATCTATATTCCCCCTCCCCCCTGACTGCATCCAAAAGAGTGAGGGGCATTATAAAAAGCAGGCAAACGACTGCTTGTCAATAATTCTGTGGATAAATTTAGCATAATCTAACAAGATTTGGATAAGAAGACTAAAATGGCAAAAAAAATTATGGCGCAATAGATTTCAGGCAAAAAGACAACAGAGTTAAAACATCTAGAATAAGTTTAAGAAATGACAAAGTCAGGGTATTATTCAAATATCTATGATAAACTACAACAAGAAAAATATTACATACATTCGTATGTAATATAGGTACGATTGCATACTACTTTTTGTGAAAACCTTTTATGCTTGCTGCATTATATGTGTAATGTAAAATGAACAAACATGTCATGAGATATTTTATATCTTTAAACATTTTCATGGAATGTAATTAATGTATCATCATATTAAAGTTGCATGCCTTCAGATGAGAAAAATGATTTCAAGAAATCAAAATATGAAAAAAAAATTCACGGTCAATTATTGACTGCCTTGAAGCATAATCACAGAATAAAATTACAGAAAATTAAAAACCTTTTTAATACACTAAAGGTAGAATTTCATTGTAAGTCATTTATAGTCACAGATTTGAGATATGATTATTTATTCACATTAACATCATTATTGGTTATATATATTGATAAAAAAACCCTAAAGACACAGTTTGTAAATATTTATTACAATAAAATATGAAAAAAGGTATTTTCCATCTTATGCGACGCGCCGAGGTTAGCTATATTTATAATTCCCGCGCTAAGTCAAGGTACCGTGCTTGGGATAATCACTTGATACTGTAAATGGCAGCCATTTTACGATACGAAAATGCCTGGCCTTCCTCGGACAGTTTATCCTACCGAAAAGATATGCAAAAATACTTGCAATTCAAAGTTTGTTTGCTACATAAAGATTATCGATTTACTCTTTGCAAACTTTTTCTCTGCCTGATTGTAATAATATTGATGTGTTTTAATTGGCTTAAACCATCACGTTATCAATACACATAAAGGTGTGAACTAATTTCGTGTTCATTAAAATCATTCCGTTAATAGACATATAACAATCTTATTTACAAATGAATTGATAAAACAACAATCCCAGAAGCATTTAAGATAATAACAATCATTGGAAAAAAATAAATGCATATAAATTGTGTATGACAACTCACCCCCTAAACAAAACATAATAGACTGAACCAAAATTCTTAACCTAACTATGTAGTTGCATGACCATGATTAGAAATAGCAAACCAAATCTAAGAGGTAAACCTATTGTAAAAATAATACTATGACCACAGCAGATTTCGTACAGAAAAGTATAATCTCACAAAAACCTGTTAGGTTTTTCGTTACAATATTGTCATAAAGAGCAATACATGTTACACAATTTCTTAAATATCTGTCACCTTAACACAATATGTGACCTCATCTTTGAGAAAATGTGCCGTCATTAACTTACAAATGAGAATCTGTACTTAAGTCTACCCATAAAACTGACACTTCTTTGTCAGACAAGCGATGATGGAGAAATTGGTAAATGCAAAAACATGTAAAGAACTCTCACTATTTAGTAACTACTTTTCGAAGACTGTGAAAGAAGAACCGGATAAAATACATTCATTCAGAAAATAAATCTTAGAATGTTTGCACGAAACCAAATATTTGTGACATTTCGCCAGTGAAAAGATTTAATGCTAGTTTTTTCCTAGACACTGATGATCAATAAGTTACAAATATTGTCCATTATGACAACAACCTGCCGATATTGTTTATTTTCTCCACCTATAATAATGAAGACATTGTGATTTAAAATTGACACTTTTATACCATTAACAACTTATCGGCATAAGTTCGGATGACCGACTTCGAATAATGTCAACAAGAGCTCCGATGAGGCGGAGTAATGTGGCTGATGGCAAATGGACCTTTCCATTTTTTCGCAAATTATTAAGCCACACCTTTTCTATTCATTGCTAGGTCAACTGCTCACAAACAGTATCACAAACATAACCATGTGTTCTTTTGTGCAAATGACTATGTATAATCTCAGTGTAGCAGATAACAAGTTAGCTAATTTACATAAAGCTGTAAACACTGGAAAGGTCCATTTACAAGAGGGTATCATGGACAAAAATGTGCCTTAATAAATAGCAATCTTTTATTATTGTTGTTGTTGTTGTTGTGCTTTACATTGCACCAACACAGTATAGGTCAATGACCCCTGCAAAAACATGTTCATCAATAATTCATGAATTCTCATGAACAGTTCATGAATATTTGAGAACATCTTTCATCTGTTCATCATTTTGGAAGAAATATTCATGAAGGCAATACTATTAGGTGTATGAAGGAATCTAAAGTAACTGTCGGGATTCAAAATCATATCAGTAAGGGGTAAGTCAGGTTTTAAGTCATTACAACCATAACCACTCGGCCACAGACGTCCCTATATATTATTGTAAATGGCTCAGATAATGACTTTTCCATCAAATATAAAACAAACATACAGTAAACTCTGCTTATATTAACGAACTCATTGGGACATTCAAAATCTGTTCCTAAATATATCCGGAGTTCCTTGTAAGCATTTAGCGAATTAGTTCCTTGTATCAGAAGTTTTTATAAAGAACAGATTTACATATAACGAACTGATTGTTTACCATCATTCTCCATTTTGAAGTGCATTTGATTAATTTTATTTTAATTTTTAGCTCGACTTTTCTATGAAAAGGGGAGCTATCCTACTCGCCCCGGCGTCGGCGTCGGCGTTGGCGTCACACCTTGGTTAAGTTTTTCGTACCACCCCACTTTATTTCAGAAGTATTACAAGTATGGCTTTGAAACTTACCATACTTGTTCACCATCATAACCTCCATCTACAGACAAGAGTACATAACTCTGTCAAGGTTTTTGACAGAATTATGGCCCTTTTTTGACTTAGAAAGTGTATTGAGCTTGGTTAAGTTTTTTGTACCACCTCACTTTATTTCAAAACCATTGGAGGTATTGCTTTGAAACTGACCATACTTGTTTACCATCACGACCTTCATCAACAGACAAGAGGACATAACTCTGTCAAGGTTTTTGACAGAATTATGCCCCTTTTTGACTTAGAAAATACATTGAATATGGGTAAAATCCACTTATTGCCTTAACCCTTTGAGATATTGCTTTGAAACTTTTAATGCTATTTCACATCATTACCCACATCTGTACGCAAGAGAAGGTAACTCTGTCAAGGATTTGTTTTAAAAATTAAGGCCTTTTATCGACTTAGAATCTTGGTTAAGTTTTTAGTACCAGTCCACTTTTTGACTGAACTGTTTGAGATATTAATTTGAAAGTTGGAATACTTGTTTACAATCATGATTCCCAAACATGTCCAGGAGAAGGTAATTCTGTCAAAGATTTTATTTGAATTATGGCCCTTAACTGTCAATGTTTTGTATTATAGGCAAGCACTAAAAAACTTAAAAAATCTAAAAAAATTCATTCCTATCCACTTGTTCACTTTACCATAAATTATGTCATATAAACATTGCTGTAATATTCAAGGGTATCAAACAACTAGTTTTTTTTTCTTTCTTACCAGCCCTCTTTTGACTTAAACATTTCAAACTTTGCTGCAGTGTTCAAGGGTATCACACAATTCAGTAAAATAATTCTTCACTAAATATCTTAATGCTCATAGCCATTGTTCACTTTAAAAATACAGAGATTCTTGTATTGCCTTTTACTGCAAAAACTTTTTTTATTGGCAAGCAATAAAAAAGTCGAGCGCGCTGTCTTACGGACAGCTCTTGTTTTCTTTTTTTTTAAGACTAAATACCCGAGAGCTTACTTTTTGGAATTTGAAAATCCTTTGCTATTTCAGTTTTAGTTTTATTCCCTTTCTCAATTTCTCATAAAATATCATATTTTGTTTCTAAACTCAGGCTTTTAATTTTCTTTCCATGATTAGGAATAAACAAGATTTTCGATTTTTTCTTCCTTTTATATTGAATATCTTCTGTTATATTTTAAAGGTGACTTTTACTGATGGAAGATATAGGTTTCTTTTCATTTCAATCAAGCGAACTTTAAATTGTAGACTTTTCAATGGATTATGCTCGCAAGCATGCGTGATTATGTTGAAAACCGTTTAAAAATGATCAGAATTATTTTACTCGAGCTATACAAATTCATTTTTATAGATGTATTGAAAAACATACAACAATAAACGGTACATTCGTTTGAGTTTTAATCCGTGCCGATGAAAACGACAGTTGAAAATGCAGGATCTATCTATGGATAGCCGATATTTCGGAGTTCGTTATAAAAGTGTAATTTTCTGTACTTCTAATTGGGACTAAGAAATGAGTTTCTTATAAGCGATAATTCCTTATAACCGTGTTCGCTTATGATAACCGTATATTTTTATATTAAATAAAGAAGGGCAAAATTCGGGCCAAAATTAAAATTGTTCGTTATAACAGGAAGTTCACTATAACCTTGTTCGCTTTAAGTGAAGTTTAGACTGTACAGTCTTTTTTCTAGGTTAACATGTTAATTACAGACAGAAGTATAACTTAACATTATGAATTCATTTCATTTTGATTGAAAGAAACTAGTAAAATCAAGGTTGCAATTAGTTGATTGCAGAGACAATAAAACTTCAATGTGTTTTGATATTATTACATACTTGCATGCAAAATATAAACATGTTCAGTGAAATCCATTTAAAGTTACTCTACTGAGAACAATAATTCCACAGAAAATTTTATAAAAATTTAAGGACATTATTCTCAATCTTCCAGTAAAGAGTTGATTGCAATGGAAAATCGAACATAATAAACTTTTGTTTTGATAATTATAACATATTTGCATGCCAAATACAAACAGAATCATTGAAATCCTTCAGAAACCAGTAATTTCACTTAAAAAGAGACTTAAAATTGGATATAGCTCTTATTAATAATGAGTTGATTTAACTTTGTCAGGTGTGTTTTCAGACTATGCCATACCAATATTTATCATCATGATCAAAAGGTCAATTAATGACTATACTACCTGCAAAATATAACAGTTCAGCTGTTTAGGGACTATACCTTTTAAGAAACTGTACCATAACACCAAAAAAAATATAGAGCTTTTCTGTAATTGAAAATAATAGCATTTTTTGGGCTTAAAGGGCCTTTAATAAAACAGAGCAACAACCATTAAAGGGTCTTTAAGTGGAGCTTCACACTATAACTTGTAATTATTGTACTAAACTACAGCACTCTAAGAGTTTAATGAACATCAGATTTGCAATTATTGCCTGGATTAGGTCACCCTAGATCAATACAATAAACAGTATCAATTATCAAAGTGTCACCAATAGCAACCCTGTGTGTCTTTATAAATATAGCACTTAAATCCTTTATTATAAAAGTTATTGGCTCACAAGAAATGCCTTATCATTTACAATCAACTTACAAGTTTTTCTATGTGGAAATATTTTGATGAAAATATGTGGTGATAACATAGTTTCACAAATATCTGCAAGCATACTGGGAAAAGGTCAAGAGTTACATTAGAAGAATATGTACCATTGGAATCAGCAAATATTTGCTTTGAATATGGAATATGTTTATTATTCAAATATTAAAAGTTCTTACTAAAAATTAGAAATTACCTTTAATTCATGGGAATGGGCATTTAGGCTGTGACCAAATGTCATGTAATCACCCACCCTGAATTAACATATCCATTAGAGGTCTTGTACAATTGGATTGTCCGTAACCCACCTTCAGGCAAATGTGATAAACACCGAGCATGTCAAAGAACCAGGAAACATTTAATGGAACAGAACACTCCCTTTTTAAAAAAACAAAGGGGGAAACCCTAATTTTTAAACAAAAAAAAACATCTTTTCAAAAAAACCGGGGGACTTTTTGGAAACAGATTTAACTGCTTTTAAAAAGGGGACCTAGGAACTTTTGGGAAAAACAAAATAATTTGTTTGTCAAAAAAAGGGGAAAATTTTTTGGAACAAAATCATTTGCTTTTCTAAGAACCGGGAAAAACTTTTTGGAACAGAAAAACTGTTTGCAAAAAAATGGGAATTTTTTGGGGAGTGGGGAAAAAAAAGGGCTGTAAAAGAAACCGGGGGAATTTTTTGGAACAACATTTTTGCTGTCAAAAAACCCGGAAACTTTTTGGAAAAACAAAATTTTGCTGAAAAAAGAATTTGGGAAAAATTTTGGGAAAAGTAGAAAAAAACGGGCCTTTTCAAAAACCGGGAAAACCCTTTTGGGAACAAAAAATTAATTTCCCTTGAAAAGAACTAGGGAAATTTGGATTTAAAAATAAATGCCTTTTTAAAAAAAACCGGGGGGAAAAACTTTTGAAAACAAAATCACTGTTCCCAAAAACCAAGGGGAAAAAATTTTGGAAAAAGGAGTAATTTGGCGTAAAAAAACCCGCGGAAAAAATTTGGCAAAAATCATTTGGCTGTCAAAGAACCGGGGAAACTTTTGGAAAAATAACTGTTGACAAAAAAAACTGGGGAAAAATTTTTGGAGTAGAAAAAATTTCCCTTTTTAAAAGAACCAGGGAATTTTTGGAAACGAAATAAATTGCGGTCTTAAAAAAGGGGGAAAAATTTTTTGGGAAAAGGGGAAAACTGCTGAAAAAAGGGAATGGGGGAATATTTGGAGTAGAATAAATGCTGTAAAAGAACCAGGGAATATTTGGAACAGACATATTGCTGTCAAAGAACCCGGAAACATTTGGAACAGAATAACTGCTGACAAAGAACTAGGAAACATTTGGAGTAGAATAACTGCTGTCAAAGAACCAGGAAACATTTGGAACAGAATAACTGCTGACAAAGAACTAGGGAACATTTGGAGTAGAATAAATGCTGTAAAAGAACCAGGGAACATTTGCAACAGAATCACTGCTTCCCAAAAACCAGGGAAAATTTGGAAAGAGTAACTGCTGTAAAAGAACCAGGGAAAATTTGGCACAAAATCACTGCTGTCAAAGAACCAGGGAACATTTGGAACAGAATAACTGCTGACAAAGAACTAGGGAACATTTGGAGTAGAATAAATGCTGTAAAAGAACCAGGAAACATTTGGAACAGAATAAATGCTGTCTAAGAACCAGGAAACATTTGTCACAGAATAACTGCTGTTAAAGAATCAGGGAACATTTGGAACAGATTAACTGCTGTCAAAGAACCAGGAAACATTTGGAACAGAGTACCTGCTGTCAAAGAACCAGGAAACATTTGGAACAGAGTAACTGCTGTCAAAGAACCAGGAAACATTTGGAACAGAATAACTGCTGACAAAGAACTAGGGAATATTTGGAGTAGAATAAATGCTGTAAAAGACCCAGGGAATATTTAGAACAGACTAAATGCTGTCAAAGAACCAGGGAACATTTGGAACAGAGTACCTGCTGTCAAAGAACAAGGAAACATTTGGAACAGAATAACTGCTGACAAAGAACTAAGGAACATTTGGAGTAGAATAAATGCTGTAAAAGAACCAGGGAACATTTGGAACAGAATCACTGCTTCCAAAGAACCAGGGAACATTTGGAACAGAATAACTGCTGTCAAAGAACCAGGAAACATTTGGAACAGAATAACTGCTGACAAAGAACTAGGGAATATTTGGAGTAGAATAAATGTTGTGAAAGAACCAGGGAATATTTGGAACAGACTAAAAGCTGTCTAAGAACCAGGAAACATTTGTTACAGAATAACTGCTGACAAATAACCAGGGAACATTTGGAACAGAATAACTACTGTTAAAGAATCAGGGAACATTTTGAGTAGAATAACTGCTGACAATGAACCAGGGAACATTTGGAACAGAATAAATGCTGTCAAAGAACCAGGGAACATTTGTAACAGAATAACTTCTGTTAAAGAACCAGGGAACATTTGGAACAGAATAACTGCTGTCAAAAATAACTGACCTGATCATAATCAAGATCATGTTGACAGGCCAAGATCCTGTTGACAGGCCAAGATCATGTTGACAGGCCAAGATCATGTTGACAGGCCAAGATCATGTTGACAGGGGTTCATTATTCAGTCATAACTGTAATTTTTCCAAAAAAAAAACTGATCAATGGTTTTGTCAAAATAAAAAGATGGACAAATCCATTTATTCAATAAGAGTTTGTCACCATGATATGGGATAATATAAACTGAAGTTCCATTTAAAGTGCTACAAGTTCATTGTACATATTTTAGTGGTAAATGTAAAATTATTCCTAAAACAAAATAGTATTTTGACTTCCATAAATTAAATACTAAGTCACTACAACTGTACTTACTGCCAAAAAAGCAACAGAAGCAAAAGATGGTTAAAGATTAATTTGGTCAATGATTAACTTTTCTGAAACTTTAACAGGACACAAAAAAATCAATATCTGTCAAGAAATTTAAATGAAAACCATTTCTGGAGCATAAATGAGCCTATAAATTAATACCATTCAGGTTGATTTTAACAGCAAATGTTTACTCATACACTTTTATGAACTTTCTATACTCCAATGCTATCATATAATGCAAGGCTTTTATCTTTCACTACTATGATGCAATAATGACTGCCTCGTTAGATTCTTGTTTTATCACCATGACTGTAATCATTTTATTATCAAAACATAGTGGGCACTTGTTACAATGAAAAATACTTTTTATTTTTTACAAATACCAATAAATTTTACTTTTATTGTACATTTAGCATTACAAAAGAATAATAGAAAACTAATATGAAAGAGAGCATTAAAATTGAACAGTTTTGCCATTTTAGGTTTTGGCATTTTTGGGATAGAAGTGCTTTTGACCAAGACAGTTTTATCTCAGTTTTGCCATTTTGGGGATAGAAGTGCTTTTGATCAAGAGGGTTTTGTCTCAGTTTTGCCATTTTGGGGATAGAAGTGCTTTTGACCAAGAAGGTTTTATCTCAGTTTTGCCATTTTTTGGGATAAAAGTGCTTTCGATTAAGAGGGTTTTGTGTCAGTTTTACTATTTTTGGGATAGAAGTGCTTTTGATCAACAGAGCTTTGTCTCAGTTTTGCCAGGTTTGGAGAGAAATGCTTTTGACCAAGAAGGTTTTATCTCAGTTTTGCCATTCTTTAGGATTTAGCATTTTTGGGATAGAAGTGCTTTTGACCAAGAGGGTTTTGTCTCAGCTTTGCCATTTTTGAATAGAAGTGCTTTTTGCCAAGAGGGGTTTGTCTCAGTTTTGCCATTTTTGGATAGAAGTGCTTTCGACCAAGAGGGTTTTGTCTCAGTTTTGCCATTTTTGGGATAGAAGTGCTTTTGACCAAGAGGGTTTAGTCTCAGCTTTGAAATTTTTGAATAGAAGTGCTTTTTGCCAAGAGGGTTTTGTCTCATGAAATGCAGTGTTGTCATGTTTGGAAAGAAATCCTTTTGACCAAGAGGGTTTTGTCTCAGTTTTGCCATATTTGGATTAAAGTGTTTTTGTCCAATAGTGTTTTGTCTCAGTTTTGCCATTTTTGGGATAGAAGTGCTTTTTGCCATCTCAGTTTTGCCATTTTTGGATAGAAGTGCTTTCGACCAAGAGGGTTTTGTCTCAGTTTTGCCATTTTTGGGATAGAAGTGCTTTTGACCAAGAGGGTTTTGTCTCAGTTTTGCCATTTTTGGGATAGAAGTGCTTTTGACCAAGAGGGTTTTGTCTCAGCTTTGCCATTTTTGGGATAGAAGTGCTTTTGACCAAGAGGGTTTTGTCTCAGCTTTGCCATTTTTGGGATAGAAGTGCTTTTGACCAAGAGGGTTTTGTCTCAGTTTTGCCATTTTTGGGATAGAAGTGCTTTTGACCAAGAGGGTTTTGTCTCAGCTTTGCCTTTTTTGGATAGAAGTGCTTTTTGCCAAGAGGGTTTTGTCTCAATTTTGCCATTTTTGGGATAGAAGTGCTTTTGACCAAGAGGGTTTTGTCTCAGCTTTGCCATTTTTGTATAGAAGTGCTTTTGACCAAGAGGGTTTTATCTCAGCTTTGCCTTTTTTGGACAGAAGTGCTTTTGATCAAAAGGGTTTTGTCCGTTTTGCCATTTTTGGATTAAAGTGTTTTTGACCAAGAGTGTCTTTTGTCTGGGATACCTCAACTTTCTCCTAAAAAATGTATATAAATATTTAAATGTTTACCTAACATTCTCATGTCTCTGTATATAGATCTTGTGAAACATGGTGTCTTTAGGTTTGCCTGCTATGTCTGCTTTCATCTCCATGGCGATATGCCTCGGTAACACAGACAACAATAATCTCTCCTGAAATAGTTACCAGTGACAATCATAGCATATTATAGTTAAGATGTGAAACTTTCATATCTAGAAATGTGTTTTAATTAATACATTTTTGTTGAGTATAATAATATATGATTATAATTCACACTGAGAATTTAAAATTGTCATAATACTGTCATCTTTAACCTTGGATGTTGCAAACTTAACAGCAACACCAGGGGTCAAAACCACCCCACCTGCTGGAGCTAAGAGAGCATAGACTCCATTTATTCAAACCCATATAGTCACCTTTTATGATCACACAGGGATAAATGATGGCTGCAATTCTTATGCCTCAACCATAAAAGGCAACCCCTCTGAGCCACAAGGGGTCATTTTTATAGTAATATAATACCAAAAAGCATTACTGAATAATTATATACTAACTTAATTGTGATTCAAGGAGACAAAGCTTTAACTAAATAAACTAAATTTGTCATTTTAAACAGTTGACAATCAACAGTACTAATGAGTCAATTTAAACATTATCAAAATGACAGCAGATATTTAACTTAAACATTCTGTTTGTGTAGAGGCTTAGCTTTTGGATAGCAGTACCCACATGTACAATTCTTGTGACATCCTATATTAGAAAAAGAGTTACCCACCTGTTCCTGATTTTCTCTTTGAGTTGTTAAACGTGCCTCAATACAGCGTCTTGTCTCAAGAAATGCCTTCCTCTGAGCAACCTCAGTTGGGTAATGTGTAAATATTCCTGCTATGTTGGCACATATAAATACAGGATGTTACTAACGAACTGAAATGTAAATGACATTTATGGTTTATTTGTAACCCCAAAACCACTGCTTCAGAACAGACTGGGTGTCCATTGTTAAAATGGCTGACTTAAAAACACCTGCTTCTTACAACTGTAGGTTCTAATCCAGCAAGGGACTTTGATTCTTACAGAATAATAAAAAAATCTATTTCAGCTAGCATACAGAAGAGCAGTTTTAAAGAAGTGTTACAAGTTTTACAGAATAGCAGTTTTATAGAAGAGCAGTATTCCAGAAGAGCAGTTATAAAGATGAGCAGTTTTAAAGAGCAGTTTTCCAGAAGAGTTGTTATAGAGTAGAACAGTTTTAAAGAAGAGCAGTTTTCCTCAAGAACAGTATTGCAGACCAGTTTTACAGGAGAACTGGTTAAAGGCGTCCAAAGGAAAACAGGAAGTTTTATCTAAAAAAAACAAAAAAACAAAAAATGAAGTTCCATAGCTAAGATCCCCAGAGTACTGTATGTGTATTTAAATTCGGGAAGCAAATTTTCGCGGAAAGGTCCACTTTGGGGGTCTATACAAATATTCGCGCTATTTTGAATTCGCGAAGACCACGAAAATTTGAAGCCCGCGAATATTTCTACACATACAGTAACTCTCCAGTCCATTTCCTGAAACTTATCAAAGCTAGTGCCAAATGACTTAACAAGAGGGCCAGGATGGCCCTGAGGTCGCTCACCTGTATATAGGCCCCCGGAGCGGGGCCAGTTTAAACCTCAGGGCTTTTATTTGAGCAAACTTGGAAGACACCCATTAGAAGATGTTTCATGATGTTAAGTTTTTACTACACACATATAATGAAAAACAATGACCTCCCCCCCCCCTTGGCAGGGCCCAATTTAAACCCAAGGGCTTTTATTTGGACAAACTTGGTAGACACCAACAAAAAGATGTTTCCTGCTTAAAATTCTAATCTCTAGCTCATTGGGTTTTTTAAAAGAAGATTTTTTAAGTTTTTACTATACACATATAGTTAAAAACAATGACACCTCTGGGGCTTGGGCAGTTTTAACCCCAGGGCTTTTATTTGAACAAACTTTGTAGACACTTACTAGAAGCTGTTTCATTCTTAATATCTAAACTCTAGCTATTTCGTTTTTTTCAAAGAAGATTTTTTAAGTTTTTTGCATACACATATAAGGAAATCAATGACCCCTGGGCGGGCCAATTTTGACCCAGGACTTTTATTTGAACAAACTTTGTAGACACCCATTAGAACATGTTTCATGCTAAATATCTTAGCTCTAGCTCTTTGGGTTCTTTAAAAGAAGATTTTTTAAGTTTTTACTATATGCATAAAGGGAAAATCAATGACCCCCTGGGGCGGGGCCAATTTTGACCCAAGGGCTTTTATTTGAACAAACTTGGTAGACACTCACTAGAAGATGTTTCATGCTTAATATCTAAACTCTAGCTATTTGGGTTTTTTCAAAGAAGATTTTTTAATTTTTTGCTATACACATATAAGGAAAATCAATGACCCCCTGGGGGCGGGGCCAATTTTGACCCCAGGGCTTTTATTTGAACAAACTTGGTAGACACTCATTAGAAGATGTTTCATGCTAAATATCTTAGCTCTAGCTCTATGGGTTCTTTAAAAGAAGACTTTTTAAGTTTTTACTATATGCATATAGGGAAAATCAATGACCCCCTGGGGCGGGGCCAATTTTGACCCCAGGGCTTTTATTTGAACAAACTTGGTAGACACTCACTAGAAGATGTTTCATGCCAAAAATCTTAGCTCTAGCTCTTTGGGTTCTTTAAAAGAAGATTTTTTAAGTTTTTACTATATGCATATAGGAAAAATCAATGACCCCCTGGGGCGGGGCCAATTTTGACCCCAGGGCTTTTATTTGAACAAACTTGGTAGACACCCATTAGAAGATGTTTCATGCTAAATATCTTAGCTCTAGCTCTATGGGTTCTTTAAAAGAAGACTTTTTAAGTTTTTACTATATGCATAAAGGGAAAATCAATGACCCCCTGGGGCGGGGCCAATTTTGACCCCAGGGCTTTTATTTGAACAAACTTGGTAGACACTCACTAGAAGATGTTTCATGCCAAATATCTTAGCTCTAGCTCTTTGGGTTCTTTTAAAGAAGATTTTTTAAGTTTTTACTATATGCATATAGGGAAAATCAATGACCCCCGGGGCGGGGCCAATTTTGACCCCAGGGCTTTTATTTGAACAAACTTGGTAGACACCCATTAGAAGATGTTTCATGCTAAATATCTTAGCTCTAGCTCTATGGGTTCTTTAAAAGAAGATTTTTTAAGTTTTTACTATATGCATATAGGGAAAATCAATGACCCCCTGGGGCGGGGCCAATTTTGACCCCAGGGCTTTTATTTGAACAAACTTGGTAGACACTCACTAGAAGATGTTTCATGCCAAATATTTAAGCTCTAGCTCTTTGGGTTTTTTAAAAGAAGATATTTAAAGTTTTTTCTTTTGGTTGCCATGGCAACTAAAAAAACATGGTTGTGACCTCTGAGTAGGGCTAAAATTGAACCAATTTTCCCTCTATTCCTATTCTGAGAGGCAGATATCTTTAAATTAACCATTTAAGCACACGTAGCTTTCTTAAAGTTTTGGATGCTGCTAAAAGGCCCATTATGCCTCAAAAATGCTAAAAAAAAAATTTCTTGTTAACAGTTTCAAAAAAAAAGCACACACTCATTTGCAACATATATCCACTATCTTTGCTTATTTTGCCTTAATGTTGGCAACTTGCATATAATTATAGTGAATTATTATCATAAATTAGGATTTCATATTGTAGTCAAAATAAAACTTTGTTTGCATTTTAATCGCTACCTTTATGACATAACTGCATGTTCAGCGCTACTTTCTTCACTTGTTTAACATCTAACATGCTCTTAATCCATTATTATCACATTATTAAACAGAAGTGATGTTTAACATTTTTAAGGAATTTAATAAGTTTGAATTTCTGAAGCATAATGTGCCTTTAAAATGGAAGATTATTTTAAGGTGAATCGAAAAAATAATTACCTGTTTCCATACAGAATTGTCATCATAATTCCTTATAACAGTTATAATGAGATGTAGAAGAGTTATACAATTGGCACTAAAAACAGCTATACGCATACGAACTGGTAATAGCGTGTACGTCATATACACAAACAGAATTGCACACCATACGCTGTCGGACGCAGAACGCGGATCCGTATCCACGGTAATGATACAAATAAATCCACACAGTATAACAATAATAGCATAACAGACCAGCTGAGCTTGTTTTTGATCAAATGAACTTCTATTACAAAGAATTTCTAGAAAGACAAATATCACAATTATGAGTCCGAGGCAAACGCCGCGCATAGGTAGCACCCCTCCACTGACGTAGTAAAAAATTACCATGAGAATAGAAATCACACAAAAAACTGCCATCAGAATTGAGAGATTGTACTGGTTTAACTTGAAAAAATATCTTTGATAAAGGCTCTCTAATTTTGGATTTTTGAACTGTTTCGTCTTAAACACCTGTTTATATGATCTTTGATTAAACCATGTTTCATTTCGCAGGACATCGATGTCTTCGATTTTTACCTCTTTCCGGCGCGATTTTTTACATCGATCTTCCGCCTCAAAAGCATCTTGAGCACGTTCCCAAGCTGATTTTCTCGTAGCAGATGTTGGAGACTGTACCGGCAATGGTGAAACTTTTCCGGTAGATTTAAGGTTGAAATAATCCCTACCTGATTGTTTTCTATGGGTTTCTGATTTTCTATTATGATTACTTGTAGCACCCATGTAGCTCACTTTAATTCCTGAATCAGATCCACTTTCACCTCCGAAATCCTCGACACGAGTCAATTGTACCTGACCATTGCTAGTGTTAGTCCTCGCGTTAAACATTTCCATGTTAGGTGTAGCCATTTTTATATCAACATGAGGTTTAGCCATTTTTATATCAACATCGCCTTCCATGCTATATTGCTCACAAACACGATTTTCCTCAACAGCATCAAAGTGGCCTGTGGTCTAACATGATTAGCTGGAGAAGAAAAAAAAACACCAATAATATTTTTCAATAACAATGATTAGCAGAGAATTTAGCTAGGTGTGATTGCCTGCCTTCATAAGGAATTGATCTAAAACAATATTATTATCAGCTTTTATAATTAAAGCCAACAAAGTCATGAAGCTTAATTATTGTACATCTAAAAATAAAAGCAATTTTCAGTAGTACCGGTATTTAAAGTGTTTACTGACCATGCTTTATTGTATAATAGCGATGCATTAATAACAACAAAATTTCTAAATATTAAAGGACTTTATTATGAAAAAAAAATTTCAATTTATGTGAAAAAAGCAACAACAAAAAAAGGGAAAAAAAACTTTTTATGAAAGTTAATTACTTTAAGTAAATGAATCAAAATGAAGTCTTGTATTTTTTTCTTAACTTTACACAAATATGTCACCTGAATTTTTTTTTTTATAATTCTAGTTGCTTTTAAATTGTCAGTCAGTTCGATTTAATTAAATATTTTCAAGACTCGTCTTAAAAAGTTTTATATAACATCAGGGTTATTTTCTGACCCATTTTGATGACCGATATTGGGTCATTTTCCCTGAATGCCAGAAAGCATGGTTTTTTACCCCAATTTCAAGGAGAAAATTCCCAATTCAAGGAACAAAAAATAAAATAAATGAAATGATTGCCATTTTGTTACATTTAACTGCACTGTCACATACATGACTTGCATTCTTAATTGTAATAAATGCTTATGAGTGAAATATTAAATGGGTTTAATTAACCATATATTTGATTTTTTTCTCTTATTTGATGTATACAATGTTTTGTCATTTTTCACAATTTGTCTAAAATACCGTAAAATTTCCCGATTCTGGGGATCATCATGTTCCCAAATTGCTGAGGAAAAAACCCTGAACATCTTTAATTCCTATAAATGCACTAGACATTATTGTAACTCTGGCCCAAATATCCTCAAGGAAATGTTGTGGGGTTGGAAATGAACCATTAGATTTCTCTATCTCCTGTTTAAATTTTCCTTGACTCAGCAAAAAATAACCCCTTTGGGCTATTATAAGCTTTTCAAAATCTTTGCTGATACGACTTAATGAGAAAATTTTTCTTAATCTTATAATTGTCTGTTATTGAAATCTACAAATGTAACTTGAAATATATTAACTGTCACTATAATATGCTTTTTTGTGTAGAATGGTAACCATGGTGACAGCTGCTTTTAAGAAATTATTATTGATGTTCAACCATTAATTTCTATAATGAGGCTGAATTATTTTCCCTGTAGATTTGTATCACAGGGTAGGACAGTACCTTGGTAACCAGAAGATCTCTTTATCGAGGTATCAGATAATAGGAATTGATAAATAGCTGTATATATTATGATATATCTTTAGAACATTGAACTACAGGTGACACAGGTATATAAGTACTTATAGACAGATCAGATAATAAAATAATGACAATAAAATTGAATTTTATGTATATGTTAGTGTTTGAAATTATTTTTTGTCCAATAGGATTGCAGTGTATTTCAAATGAATCGTAACATATTTATGTTGGTAAATCAGCAAACTGTTAATCAGTCTAATATTATAAAATTGACTGTTTATAAAAATAATTTAAAACACTAAGTTGGTTAAAATTTATAAGTACGTATTTACAAAATTAAATTGGTTGGGCGGCTTTGCCAATTTTTTTTTGTAAATATTTAATTACTTGTACTTATAGCGTTCATCAGTATCTGTTCTACAGAAATTAGAAACTTCGACGGGAGTGATAGCGACAGGAAAATGTTTCTAATTTCTCTAGAACAGATACGAATGAATGCTAACATATACTTTAAGTCACAGTCAAGCTTTATTTGGCTTCATACTTTTCATTTTATTACATCACAACTATTTTATTAACACAGTTCTATGACATACTATGAAAAATAAAAGGCAAGTATGAATTGAATTTGACATAGTACTGACTTTTGTTCTTCTATAAAAATTAACAAACAGATTTTTTAAGAAATACAGTGTTTTCATTAGATGACAAATAAAGCTGGACACTATAATTATATTAATTTTAATTAAAGTATCTTAAGATTTTTATAATGGTAATAAAATTGTTCTGAATCAAAATAAAAATAAATAATTATTAATTTTAAAGGCCCTAAATATGCCCTAGAATTGGTTTTATTTTTATTTATCAAAAGATTTTTATTTTTTAACAAATTTTTACAAAAATATTATAATTATATAAATATCATTTAAAAACAATATACATATTTCTTGAACATTAGTCAATATCCAAACATCCAGTATCATTATAAGTTAAACAATTTGCATCTCTCAAACAGATTTATTAATTGGCTTTTTTTGCAAATTATTCATTATATCAGTTACGGACTATTCTTGTAAAACTAATCAATATGCATGTATAGTCTAAGTACCTCCTCTTTTGCTTCTTAAAATTAAATTTCCAAACATCTCCTGTTGCCTTTAAAAATGTTAAACCAAAAAAAAAAATATGTTGAAACCTTACCTCCAATCTTCAAATATTGATTTTCAAATTGTTTTCATCACAAATGCGTTTAAAATTTACAACTCTTAATATCAATTAAGTTTCTATTTTAAAATAAAGTCTCATGATTTTACCATAAATAATAACAACAATGCAATGTTAAATTTGTTTAATTTATATAAATATCTTAAAACTTTCACACCATCTACTACTTATAACAAAAGAGACTGTATTTCAAACAGGCACACTTTTTCACTTTTCCACCTGGCCTTGCCATCTGCTTCCAGCATGATTTTTCACACATTTGATGACTTTGTTATTGATGTTGTAAACAAAATTGTATACAAAAATAAATGTCACTATTATGTAAATAATATTATATATATATATATATACTAATACAGTGTACATGATGATGAATACAAAGGAAAAGAGGAATTAACACATGTGTCAGTCAAAATCTAGTAAAATATGTTAAGATTTAATGTTTAACTGTGATTTATCAATTAATTTAACAACTCTACTAATTTTGAACAACATACATACATGTCAAGGGCTTACCTCGGCTTAATCTGAGTGCACGCCGAGTGCCGGTTTTTGGCCGAAGGATCACCAGAGACTTATATATCAAATATAGTTATGTGTTATAACTAAGGATTTAGGGGATATTTAAGCTAAATGTTACGACTACTATTGTCTTTATCTATACTTATGAAAATAACATCAAGTACATATTTTGAATGTAAGAGAAATAGCACGAAGTCTAACGTGTACACTGTTTTAAAAGTTCAAAAGTTATTGGCTTTTAGAAAAACAAAACATAATAGTCAGGTGTCTCTCGTGTAAAAAAGATGGGTTTTATTTCCTTTTGTAACAAGACTAGTTTAGTTTTTTTCTTGTTATTTTCTTTTGTTTCACCATAACTTAACGTGAGATATAATCAAGGAAAATATGCTTTAAAATGATCTGTATGACTTTAATACAAACAGACAACAGCTTAAATGTTTAGTGTAACGAAAAGTTATCGTATTCATAACTAAAAAACATATAGTTATTCGCATGATCATTTAGCTTTCTTAAAATATTTTGTAATGAGTATTATGTCAATGTTGTAGACAATAAATATTGTCTTAACATTTTTGTTCTCAACTCTAGTCTTTCAATTTCCTTTCGAAATATTTAAGTTATTTCATTACGAAGTTAAATGCTTCACGCACATAAAGCATATTGGTATAAACAGACTCGCCAATTTGTTATCTAAAGTCGGCGAAAATAAAAGAATTTAGACATGACGTGTCTCATATGGACGTTGTATATTTGTCTATGTTTTAAATATGTATAGATGAGACTACATATAATAAAGAATATATATCATTGTTTTCAGAAGTGTGCAATTTTTTACTCAATAAAATAATACAGTAGAAAAAAATTTCTGTAGTGATATATTTTGTAAATACTTCTTTTTTACAGTCAAAGAAACAAAAGTTGAATTTGGTTTGTGACGATGGATGTTGGCAATAGTTCACTTTAAAGATCTGATTCACAGTGTCAAAACTATTCTACATAATTTGAAATGAATATAAGTTGAATGAATATTACTAACTTAAAAATAATATACTGATTTATAGTTAAAAGGTAAAATATAAATGACATATTCCATACAGCTAACTCGATCACTCCCTTCCATTGTGCTTCAAACGCCAAGTTGCAAACAAGATCTTTATTTTGCATATAGATCTAGATGTAAAAACAAAATAAATGTTTACTTTTCACTGATTTGATTCTTCTGAAAAAAATGATTATAATATATTGGACAATTTCTTATCCTTATTTGCATTTTGAAGAGGTTTATTAGCATATTATAACGCTTAACTGACAAGCTGAAAAAAGAGAAAATTCCAAAGAAATTGTTAATATCATATTTTTACCCCCTTTCTTCATAATTGAAGTTTTGATTGTGCATAAAAAGGTAACACATATTCGAATATTAGGTAACATCCTAAGCATACCTGTAGAATCAATTAGCAGCTATGAATATGTTTATCGATCTACACCCAAATTAATGATTTCATTTTTGAAATTTTATTTTTTTCAAAACTTTTTCTTTTTATACGCCCATGCGTATTGGCGTATCGGTAGGTACGCCACTGCATGTATACAAGCTTAAGTTCTTCATCAGTTACATTACAAAGAAATTAATTCCTAATTTTATACTTCTTTTATTCATTTTTATTTAAATTCTTGCACAAATTTGCTTTTTGTATTTCAAAACAAAATACTGTGGCCCAATTCCAAATACAAATTAATTGTTAAATTTGTCCCAATTTCTAAATAATAAAGTTTTTCTTTATTAAGGAAAATTAAATCAGAATTCATAATGAACATGTAAGTTTGTTTGTGTTGGGATATTGAACACTTAAAGTGCACAGTTTATTGATAAGGTTTCACCACCACCTTTTACTCCCAAAGGAAGACCCTGAATTGTTACACAGACCTCAAAGTTCTCATCCCAGCCCCACCTAGCCACAACCAGGACAGTGTGGGTCAGATAGTGCGAGAAGATGTGTAAGATGTGGGTATATCTGCAGAATGGTCTTCAGAGGATTCCCAGGTTTGAGTCCTTGTCAGGCTGCACATTTTTCTTAGCCTGTGACATGATTGTGTGCCTAATAAAATCCCTGGGATATGATCATCCAAAAGTCAAAGTCCCCACTATACGTCCCCACTATACTGATCTCTATAGGGTCATGTGGGGATAAGGATTAAAATTCACAGGTTAATTAGTCTCAGTTTGTCTATAAAGCCACTATAGTATGATACTATAATTACGTGTATTTTTTACCTAAATTGCTATTTATGAACTGTCCATCACAAAAATTGTTGGCTTTGAAATATGATTCATGGTGTTATCCTTGTCTGTATCAGTGACAATCATAAACAATATCTAAAATTCAGTAACAAACAGATAAATATAAATTATATGAGCCACGTCACGACAAAACCAACATACTGGGTTTGCGACCAGCATGGATCCAGACCAGCCTGCGCATCCGCGCAGCCTGATCAGGATCCATGCTGTTTGCTTACCAACCTTATTAAGTAGAGAAACTGATAACAAACAGCATGGATCCTGATCAGACTGCATGGATGCGCAGGCTGGTCTGGATCCATGCTGGTCGCAAACACATTATGTTGATTTTGTTGTGACGCGGCACAAATTATACAGTCTTAACCCATTACTTCATGAGCATTTTGTGAAAAATGGCTGTTTTCATTGAAAAGTCTCCCGTTACAAGTTCAAATTGCTATAATACTATAAAAACTGCTTCAACACTAATCAAACTTGGCACAAATGTTGACTGGACCATTGCACTTGCAACAACATGCTCAGGCTTAAATTTTCTGTTACCATGGCAACGAGGGGACATCTCAAAATTGCCAAAAATCACTATTTTGCGTTGATTTTTTCCATCAAAATTGATTTCAAAGTGCTGCACTTTCTCAATGGATTGAGATAGAGTCAAATGCTTTTCAGCGTTGGTTACACGTTACCTTATGATCAATCTGGGGTCATTTACAGCCTCTCACAAGTCCAAAATTTTTCTTGGCGATGAGGGGGACTCCGCCCCCCTTCAAACCCCCCAAACAGAAGGGGGCACATCCCCCTTCTGGCAACCCCCTGATGTATCTTTTGGTTGGGGGGCCGCGCCGAAAAAGAGGTCACTTTTTTTAACAACATTTCTCAAACAAAAACAAGTGTTGGGGCCTAAATAAGGCATTTTTTCATCATTTGAGACAACAAAAAGGGGGGGGGTGAAAAAAGCGTTAAAAGGCGTGTATATGAGGTAATGGGTTAAGCACTTAAATTTTCAATACGATTCATGCACCTGTATATATATAGTAAATTAGCCATTTTCATTTTTTATTTGATGAACATCAAAGATATACAAACACAATGTTACAAGTGAGAAATTTATTACTTCAGAAATGCAGTTTTACAACAGACCATGTTTTTTTTGTATTAAACTTCCATAAAAAAAATTCAGTCTTTAATTTGTAAAGCTAAGTGATCACTAATGTTATTATTATGAGTAAACATATATTCTAATAAATTGTAATCTAAACTTTATCTTTCCTTGAACGAGTTTTTCTAATGATAAAAGTTTGTTTGTAATTAAAATCTCATTATCATTTAGTAAAAGAGCTAGCAGTTTATTGAACTAAAGAATATCATTATTACACACCTGAAGTTTTCTGTTTTGAATTTAATTTAAGTATTTCCCATAGGTGTTGAGCGTGTTCAGTGATTAGATGCAAAAAATGATACATTATTACACTGCCTGTATACACTTATATAATCATTTCAGTTTTGAATATCTTTTTGAGAAACAAAAGAAATTAAATGGCAATCATATTTAGATATTTAAACAAACTTTACATGAAAAGTTCTTCAATTTATGTATTTAGAAGAGGTATGGGGGATTGTAGAGGGGGTTGGTGTATTGACCAATGTGCCAAATAACTTGTCAAATATTAACTTTTTGGACAACCTTTCAATAAATATACACCTCAACATCTTCTTATAGCATAGAACACAAACCTCAACTTACTGAGTTGTGCAACGTTAATTCACACTAAATAGGATCCCTTTGACCCTTGGCTAGCTGGCAGTCACCTGTTGCTAAATTGGATAAAAATAAAATCCCTGAAAACTATTTTTAGTGCTCGCCAATTTTTTTAAGCCAATCACGGACGAGGATTTTTCAAATTTTCAGGTTACAATAATAGAACAGATTTTATATAAACTGGACGTTTTATATTATAAAACGCAAGTGGGCGGAGCACTAAGCCGGTTAGAGTGCATATTGGATGTTCTTCGTAAATAAGAAAGCTACAGTCGCTTCGCAAGCTCCGCTCCTTTTTAGCTTTCTTATTTAAGAAGAACACCCAATATGCACTCTAACCTATACATAAACATATATAATACTAACATCATTATTTTGATTTAGTGTTTTCTTTGACATTGAAAAAAAAAACGAAAAAAAATAACAATAGTTAATGCCTAACATTTAGATAGGTAAGAAACTGTGTAAAATTACCATAACAATAGATAAAAGTTTCTATACTTAGTCATTATAAATATATTTATGTCATTAATTACATTATTTTTAGATGCCTGTTATGATTCATAATTAATGAGAAGCATCTTTTTATATTGTATAGAGGTTATTACCCCCATATTTTATGTAGGATCACAACACCATGATAAATGGAAACATCTATTTATTATATATACACAAATATATTCTAAGACCTGTAAACATTTTATTTACTTTATATTTCTTCAGAAAAGGAAAAATTAGTGTATTAAAAGTAATAATTGAAAATAAAGAAATTTTATAAAAAAAACAAAAGTTGTGAACAATTGTTTTAATTTGAAGGAATATATAAATAAATTTAATGAAATAAAAATTTGATTTTGTTTTGTCTACTCAACAGACAGAGTAATCTTGACACCCCTATTCCTTAGTACAAATTTCATATGATATAAATATAAAAGTACATGTATGCCGTATAAGATAAATATTTTTAGTATGTTAAAATATACATGTACATGTAGGTCTTTACTTTATTTACTCATTTAAAGTACTGAATACTGCACATGAATTCATGACTCAAAACAAGATATGACAAAGCCTTTATAAGTTTCAAATCTGATTATGTCCATGCATTTATTGAACATAAATGCACTAACACAGCTAGCTGAAGGATTGCCTGTCATAAAACTAGAACTCTTAACAGCTTATTGGACTCGTTATAATTTTATAGATTAAACTATTGAATCACTTTGTCATCATGAATATAAATAGAAAACTCTATATTATTTTATATCGTTTAATGCTCTTTTCTTATTTTCATGCAATTCTTTACATAATTTTATTTAGGAATATTTACTTGCACCAAGTTTTAGTAATAGTGTCACTTAAATACTTATTTGATATAGATTTACCATAGTATAATTTACCTGGCTGTCGTTTTTTATTTTAAAATTTCCCTCCACAAGAATATTTCCGTGCAACGCCTCGTTAGTTTCTTTGTAATGTCTACAGTACGTAAAATAATTAAACTGTAATGCTTGAATAAACAATAATACACACACCTGTATTATACCTGTAACTTCCTGTTTATTATTATCAGACGCAGTGAAGGAATTGTAGCCACCTGATTGGTCAATATTAAATGACACATTATCGAGATGAACTATCGGGAATTTGTTTGTTAACGCGTTTCGTTGTCATAGAAACAGTTGCTGCTGCTAATCAATATACACGATGTATACAAACGTGATAAATGGTGTTAAATGACCATACACACAGACACGTACATACAGTTTAAATACAAAATGCATACGTTGTGTCGCATTCTTTAATTTTAATTTTTATTTAGTGCCAAACACAGGTCTTACACCCGAAGGCCTTTTAGATAGTTTCTGTGCCCACATGGGTCATCGGAAAGTCGCACAGTTTCTTACCGATGCTCAATCTTGACATCCATATGGAGTATACCCACGTGTTAATGTCCACGGCTCTTCTTTTCCTGGGTCGGAGTAACAATAAACAATATATCATACGTATAATAATAATGGAAATTTTATCTATATATATATTACTTATTTCATTTAAGTTATGTTATTTTCTGACGCTTTAAGTCGGGATGTAGGTTTGGACTATATAACTTGCATTAAAAATGCCCACGTAAATGGACCACACAAAATGAGCTAATTAAGATTTGTATTTTATAAGAAATTGTCTATAACAAAATAGAAATTCGATATGCAATTATGCACCCTGTGACAGACAGTTCTGCACATATATCAGCTTTTTAATGGTAAGCTATAGAGAGCATAATTATATTGCATGGTAGATGTCGTTAAGCGCAATCTGAAATTAATCGCGCACACGGCAAAATAATAAAAATAACAACAGTAGGCTTTAGGTCTTTAATTTTCTGCTTGCAGGCAAAACGGCCAAATTAAAATTACCTTTTTCAGCATAAATTGCTTTTACTTTAATACCATTAGCTTTTGATAACGTATATAAAGTTTGATAAGTTTATTTCAATATTCCATTGGACCAAATGGTCCATGAGGATAAACAGATACATGATACATGACAAGACAGTGTAAAGCATATACATACAATAACATGTGTAAATGGAGAAGGTATACACAAAATTGTATATCATCAATTAAAATGAACATCATAACAAAAGGACATTCAAATTTACCTAATGTTAAATAAATTACCACTGTCTAGCAAAACTTACAGAGAAGTGAATTTCATACATTGTTTTGAGTTAATTTGATAAGATACATGTATATAATATAATGCATCATATAAATTTATATTCATATTTGCTTGAGTATGTATATGCTGTTCTTGTCGAATCAAAATACAAGAACAAACATAACCATTTGTCGGTAAATGTCTATAATTTAGATATAGAACGTGAATCAATTTAAAAACAAAAATAAATGAATTTTGACAAAAACTCGGATGTATATACTGTATAATATAAAATTATATTTATACTTGTTCGAGTACGTGTATATATACACACGCAATTTGTTTACATTCAAGAGTAAATGCATTAGTTATCAAAGTGACCAGGTTAATTAGTGACAATAATCACACATCTAGTTTTCATGAACTTAGTGAAATTTAGTCTATTTTCACCTCGCTAGATATCTTAAATCGAATTGTCCGTCTTTTAAAATGGACATGAACTGAACAGAGCAGAACTTTTAATTCTTTGGTTTGAAAATAGTACATCATCATATACAACATATAATTTCAGAGTAACAAATTAATACATTTCAGTGCTATCAATCAGGACAATTCACCATTTTAGGGAAATTTGTACCGACTGAATAACGATCGAAAGTGCCGCACTGGTCGAAATGGCGAAATTCAGCGGCCGCCAGCATGGTTCATTAAATTCAATTAACCTCATTAAAGTAACAATTAATTAATATGAGGGAGAGTAAAATAAAAACATGAATTACGCTACAATTAACATTGTATATATATAGCTATCACAAAGAATAAAAAAATCATTTATTTGCATTCATTAAAGCTTTAATTAGATATTAAGTTCTTTTCAGCACCGTCAAGTTTCAAGCACGCCCAAGATTTTGCAAAGACATGTTTCTATTTAATAATCTGTTGAAATCTTTATCATCTGTTTCGATTAGCTTTGCGTATATATGTATACTACTATTGCACATGGTCCTGATTAAACTTTTACAAAAATGTATTGCAATCTTCGATTTTTAAGGGTGATCCCTTGAGATCAAACAGCCATAAGTCATGGAATATGAAAATCTTGCGTATTGCCTTACAGGGACAATTCAAATGAAGTATGAAAATGATAATGGGGAAATGAACTAAGAATTATCTAAAAAAAACAACATTGATATTATTAGCGATTCTTAGCCCTTTTCATTTTTATGTCATTTTGCAAAATAAAAATGTTATTCTGGATAAAAAAAAACGGAGTGAGCAATTTATCTGAAATTTCACACACAAGTAGAAGAAGAAGAAGAAGAAGAAAAAAGAACGTTTATTTATCGCTTAAACAACAAGTTTCTTTTGATAAATATTTACATACATACAAGCATACACATATATTGGCATGGAAAGTACATGCACAATGATATTAAAGTTTGCATGATATATTGAATGGACGGAACTAAATATAAATGGCAAGAATAAAAAGTATGATGGTAAATACGCAGCATAAACCTTTCATTAGTTTGGACCTGTAAGGTATACATAGAATTAGGTTTAATTACATATACATGTACATAATTATGATCTGAACATTAATAATCCGGTATCGTAAGTTGATTTTCAAGCTTCATTTATATATTGGCAAAGCATTTTTTTTGTTTCTTTATTTTTATCCCTTCGTAATAATTAAATAAACTTAAACAAACTTGGTCAAACATATTTGGTATATTTCTATCATAATTTTTATATATATAAATTTTCCTATGCATGACACTTATTAAACACAAAATGGAACTCATCCTCAATTTCATTTGTATTGCAAATTAACCTCTTTCACGCTGAAATACGCAGTTTTATCCAAACTATTCTAAGTCTTCTTAATACATGTGTGTATTTTCTAAATCATGTGTCATTTCAAAACTGTCCTTTACCGATTTATTAAAAAATGATACATCATTAGAATTTATAATATCTTTCCATTCTTTAAAAACAATAATAAAATGATTTTGATTTACGCTTAAAGGGTTTGACCATGTACCTAAACAAACGTATTTTTCCAAGAGACTTCCTAAATTAGCAAACCGGACTTATATCAGATATACATTAACAATTGCAATTTATAATATTACTTAATTACAACTTAATCTTAAACCCAACTTTTACATTTCGGCATATCTGTTTATATACAGCGGATATCTTCCTAGTCCGTACACTGCTTTTTCTAACACTAAGAATAGTTTTACAAAATTTCAAACTTTTTTTTTCACTTACAAAAACCCTTTACTTCACTTGCGTATCTTGAAATAGAACAGAACAGAATAACCTTTTTGGACTTAAGCATAGCTTCTCGTCCACAATAATAATGATTACAATAATGATCAAAACACAAAGTAAGCAGAAAATTGAAATAGAACCAATAAAAGAGTCAAACAACTGTAAGGCTATTTTTGGTTTTGTTTCACACATTTTGTCAAATCTACCTCTAGAATTATTTATGAGCGTCAATTTGATAGGTAGTTGGTTATTCGTAATTAACAGCTGCTAGTTGGTAATGCAAATAATCACTAGCAATGTTCAGAATAAAGGAGGGGACCTAATTGGTTATTCGCGCGAATCTCAACCCTACTAATCCATATATATATATTGTGATGTAAAATGATATATGCTTGTAGATTTGCAAAATGAAATATGTTTAAACTATGGAGGTAGTTGTTAATTCGGATATTGCATGTATTCCTCTGAAAAAAAATAAGTAAGAAACAAATGTTACGGTAATATAACGAGATATGCCTTTTCTATAATATGGTTACATCCCCTTCACAATAAATCGACCAGGGGACTCATTTGGTTATTCGCGTGAATCCCAAGGCAGTTGGTTATTACATGTAATTGTATTTCTCTAAAATAAAAAAAAACAACAACAAAAAAAAACAGAAAATATTTTTTTCAGAATAAAAGTAAAAAATATATGACAAGGTGGATAAATTCTACCATGTAGTTGGGGATTCACACGTATATAACCAACTGAGTCCCCTGGCCGACGTAGGAAGGCGGGATGATAACATTTGGTAGAATTAATCCATCTTGTTAACTGAGTCCCCTGGTTGACATAAGGAGACATGGTGCTTCCACGTTGAAGAACACATCTTTCTTTTTATATATACTAGTATCCGTCATATTTATTCCGGAAATGTTCTCTCTGTTTTGAGGGGAGGAACAAGGTTCGAATAACCAACTGATTTTTTTTTATAGAGAAATACATGTAATGTTCCAATGACCAACTACCTTCTATGCTTTATATATTTACTCACAATGGAATTTAAGAATATTCTAGTATATCAAATTGTGTAAAACAAAAATCGAGCCTTTCATATTGAAAATAAAATCAATTTTACTTTGCTCGGTCTTCCATTAAGCAAATGACATCGCGTCAGATTTTTATTACACTTGTGCATGTAATATCGTTTTCATCAAATGTAGCACTCATGTGCCGTTGTTTAAGAAATAAAATGTTGTTTGTTTGGGTTTTTTTTGGGGTTTTTTTTCCACTGAATAAAACCTTATGTACGTATTTTACTAGTAAGTTTATAGGATATTGTAATACCGAAAACTTTCGTGCATAAAATACTTGGCGTGGACAGGTCAGCACGTCTCTACATTGAACAGTGTATCAAAGGTCGACCTCGCTACGTATACTGTCAAACATACTTTTAACCAAGTTTCTACCTTAATAACAAGCAAAGATATAAATATATATATTTAAATGTTACATTTTCGCGCCAACAGAAACTTAATACTTCGCTGTGCAATGTAGTATTAAATCAGTTAATTCAATTCACTATTGCATCTTAAACATAAATTAAACATTGCAGTATATGTGCATGATACACTTGGTCTAATTTTACGCTTTCTGACTGTATTGCCTCCGAAAACCAGTGCTATAAAGTTATGTAATATATAAACTGAGATAGGAAAATTATTCGTTAAATTTACGGTTTATGACTACGAACACATGTCAAACGTTTACCCCACCCATTTCAAAAGAGGAGTACTTCCAGTGATAGCTCAGAAATATATTGAGAAATATATTGAACATGGAAAGTAATGATGGTGAATCTGTCAAGGTTAACACCGGTGTTGACAGCACGCAAAACTCGTGCACTACAAAGAGGATTCTTATATACGGCATAAATGTAAGCCCTCCGATACACGTGACTGTAATATGTGCTCTGCAGGTAAGAATCTTAAGTGCACTATAGTTTGTATGACAAATATGCTTTGATATATCATTTTTGCATATACAATGTATTGTATTTGACCACATTTAATTAATACGAAACGCGAGAAAGTAAGTCAGAATGACTCCCCCATTAATATTTTGAATCATGCATAGATTAAATACTATAATAATGGTATTATTTATGGGCAGATTTATTGTAAACTAGCGCCAACTATACAGGACAAAAGCACTTTTTGCAAAACTTAGCATGAAGCCGGTGTTGAATAATGCACATAGTAGTAAAGAAATAGAGTGCAAATAGGTATTCAAGGGAGACTAATCCAAATTTTTTCAGTTGAAAATTAGCACGTTGTGAATGCCCCTGATCTGGCCAAATCATGACATATTCCAGTATGATTACATAAAAATTAAATTATTCTTTCTTTGAACATATACTCGTATATACAACTTAAAAGGTTACGTCATTCATATTGTCAGTATCAATGTTTTTTTTATCAATAAAAGTATTTCATACAGGTATGATATTTATGTACTTGAACGCTAGGTTTATTAAACATTTAAACACTTCCAGGATCAATATGAAATTTTAATGCATTTAATTGTATTTAATTGTGTTCTTGCAACAAATATTTCATTTTAAATTCCATCAATAATAATTTTATTTGCTTTGACAGTCAAGACATTCATCAGTCTCATTTGTTTTATCATGTTTTTTTTTTTTTTTTTTTTTTTTTTTGTTTTGTTTTTTTGTGTAGTTTAACTTGCATTTTATCTGCCGCCATTTACCGTAAAAGTGTTGACTTCGCGAGTCAAATGATTCGTGTTCATTTATCAAGCGAAAATTACGTTCTCGCGAAAATAAAAATTGAGCCGCGTCATGACAAAACCAACATGATGCTTTTACGACCAGCATAGATCTAGACCAGTCTGTGCATCCGCGCAGTCTGATCAGGATCCATGCCGTTCGCTTACAAACCTTATTACAAGTAGAGAAACTGATAGCGAACATCATGGATCCTGACCAGACTGCGCTGGTCTGGATCTATGCTGGTCGCAAACGCATTATGTTGGTTTTGTCATGGCGCGGCTCAAATGATCTACAGTATAAATATCGTCCGATAATTTGGTTTTAATTACCAGCATAAAAATTTATGCTTATGGCTTATATAAAGTAATTGACCGTTCGTCCGTCTGGCCATGCGGGGTTTACATAAATCGGCAAGTTGGATGTATCTTATTCTATCTGTGGCAATGTCTTAATAAATTACACACCTACTTATCAGTACTAAGCGCATGATATTGACAAGTTAAAAACTAATGCTTCCATTTTTTTCCAAATTATTCCCCATTTTTTAGAGTAATGGGTCATTTCATTGTAGAATTTGTTATAAAAACCTTCTTCTTACAGTGTAGATAAAAATGGAGATTACCATTTCTGAGGTCAGATAAGAAATTTATATTGATAAAATGCTTTAAATTTTGGTTACATCCCTCCAAGTATCAAAATTGAAAATAGGAATGTTAATTTGTTTAAAATAATTATCCTCAAGCTATCCAACATTCTGTATGCATTCTACAACTGAAGGAACTATTAAAAGGAAGATTTTCCATTCCATCCCATATTGTCGAGTATGGGCCTTTTTTGATATGAGCCGCGTCATGACAAAACCACCATAATACGTTTGCGACCAGCATGGATCCAGACCAGCCTGCGCATCCGCGCAGTCTGATCAGGATCTATGCTGTTCGCTTACCAACTCTATTACAAGTAGAGAAACTGATAGCGAACAGCATGGATCCTGATCAGACTGCGCGGATTATGTTGGTTTTGTCATGACGCGGCTCATATTTTAATGCAAATTACTAAAACATTTCTTAGCTCACTCTTCTTGTATAATAGTTAATAGTTTGCATCATGAAATTGTCCAACATTCTAAAGGCTTGTTGCATACTAGCATAGAAGAACATTTAGATCAATATGTTCATGAACTTTTAAATAGCTTGCTTTACATTAAAGGAACTCAACTGAGGTTTTTAAGGCTAAAAATATAAAAGTTTAATTTTTCACATAGATCAACATAAGCACTTAAAACAACTAAGAAATACACAAGAAATACATTGAAAATCGTATGTTGTGCTATTCTCAGTCCTATGTGAGTGAAAAGCGTTTAAACGCTTTTCAATTTTTGGGTCATTTTTCACTATTATAATAATTATCCTGGAAAAACGGAACGAGCTAATGATCTGAAATTTTGCACATAAGTTATTAGTGTAGATCTTCATCAAATGGAGTAATAATCTCAAGGAATTATTTCCATTCCGTCATGTCAAAAAAACTCAGTGGAATCCCTTTAATGTTTTATAAACTAACACAATTTATATGTTTGCAAACCTTATATACGGGAATTGGATGCCCCGACCCATTTGAACCTATGATGGGGTAATGACATTATGTTCATCTAAGGGTATATCATGAGTGAACAGGTGACAGTCAAAATCAGTTAACATTTTGACATAATACCTATCAATTTTATAATTTGCCTCGCATGAATGATAAATAGCTCACGTGACCAATGAGACTTTTTTTAAATAAATATTCGACAGAATACCTGTAATGTTCAATTCATAAAAAGAGTTGGATTAGGCAGATTTATATTTTATTCCTAACATTTTCCAATTACTATTTATCTTTCACCATTATAATTATCATTCAATCTTAAAAAAATGTATAAGACAGCTTATTACACACACAATAAACATAATTTTATACAAAGCTTGCTTTATCTTAATTAGGGTTCTGTATAAAACAAACGATAATTGGAACATATTTCTTTAAAAAAAAAAAGTTTTTCATGCTTTTTAACTTAACAAAAAAGAGAAAAATAAACATGATTTCTTTAAAAAAATTAAAGCTATCAAGAAACTTCTTTCATAGAATTACCTACATTTTTGATATATCAAGTAAAATTGTATGCTGGATTAAAAAATAGAAATAAAAATATATGTTGACGTGTCAGTTTTATTGTAAACGGGCAGTTTCCATGGTTACCGCATATGCCAAATGTCAAAATTACCACGCTTTCTTAAGAAATATCAGTGTTTTACTAAATGTATTGTCATATATACAACAAAAACATGTTGTAATAAAAAATTCTTTTTCTTTTGATGTTATATTAAGTAAATGATACTGAATATGTTTTTAAAACAGGTTTTATAGGGCCATATTAATTATTTTTTCACTCGACTAACATTCCCGAACAGTAAGCAAGTATTTAGAAATTTACAAAGAAAATAATGAAATTCGAAACATTTCTTAAATATTATTTTTTATTCAACACTTCGTCGCCCTATTCTAAAAATGGTGTATCTACAATTTCCTCTTTTTTGGGAAAAAGGGGTTAAAGATTCAAGACTTTGTAACTTTTATTTAATAACTCTTAACAGTGTGGACTTCTGGATTGGTATTATCTATGTCAACATGTGATGAAAGGACTTTGTTATATACATTTACAATTTGCAGTAATTGAAAAAAAATGAAAAAATATTTGGAGATAGACCAAAAATGTTTATTTTTAGATAAAAAAATTACTCTAAAATTGAGTTTGCGGAGATATGACAAAGTAGGGCTAAAATTGTAGATACTTTTTGAGTTAGCATTTTTTAAGAGTAATAATTTTATAATAGAATATTAGAGCCCGTCTACACCTATCCAAGTCTTGAATGCAAGTATCATATTCTCTTGTATTGGATAGTGTAGACACCCTACTTGAATGAGTTTTAAAGAGAAATTATGTGACATCCAAGAAGATAATTCCTTGCAAGAAAGTTAGAACACGTTCTATTTTTCTACAAGTTTTTGGCTGTCAAGACACTGATAACACCGGTTTGACACAAAACATGTGCCCCGAAGGCGTGATAGTGTTGTTTTTCTATTATTTTCTGACTTTTTTGTTACTGATTCAGTGTTCATGATCTGTAAATTTTAATAAATGTATAAAATATCTTGGTCAGAGGATCATATCAATAAACTGATACACAGAAGAGCAAAAAAAATAAATAAGTTTTTCAAGTAGTCAAAATAGATTTTAAATGATTTTGTTCATTTAGTGAATAACTTTCATCAAATAAAGAACTTGCATCAATTTATCAGCTCAAAAAATATTTTTCTCACATTTTCCACTATTTTAAAAGAATTTACACATTTCAATTTCATTTACTCCATTGTCTTTAGCTAATTGCATCATTTTCCCGCTTTTTTATTCACATATTTTACAGAAACATGATAACATTGCAAAGACAAAGGTATAAATCCTGGACAATCTTAATTAGACATCCCAGTAAAAATTGTTCTTGATAAAATATTGAAAGGGCCATTTATTTACCTTATCTAAATGTGACATGTAAGAAACTTGAATAGATGTAGACACGGCCTTAGTAGATTTTTATATTCTAAAGAACATTTCCAGCCAGAGTGGTTGAACCGCTGACACTGAATCACTTTATCTTTGTAAATTACTATGTCAAAGTGTAAATTCATTCACGTGATCTCCAACTTGGGCCTTTCTCGATAATAACAATATAAAAGTGTGCCATAAAAAAAAGAAAAACAAACATTTCACAAAATTTTTAATCAATGAACTTGCTAAAACAAACTGACATATTTTGTACCATTATGAAAAATGAAATCATTGTAACCATCTAATATTGTGATTAAATGAATACATATCCAAATTATATTACCAACAACAATTTTTTTTTTAATTCACACAATTTAAGTCAATACCACATGCATTCAAAGTCTCAAGTATTGTTTGTGGTTTAATATCAACGTATGAAAAAATATCTGCTCAAGTTCTGTTCTTAACAATCTTTCAAGATTGCAAAATCGTCGTTTTCAAGATTTTACATCCAGTGAATTTTGCGATCTCCCATATTGGTGTTTGTCGCACAACGTAGATACTGGACATTCCATGAACAGGCTAATTCAAACCGAGCCGGCAACATTTTAGATCATGCCGTATTGTGCTTTAAGAATTCTGCTATTATCTAATAAATATAATCATTGATGACCCAGAGAACACTGAAACTCGCATGCAATTAAAATCTATGTTTGGACAAGACAGTGGTATTTCGATCCTATTGAAATGTTAAATATCTAAATCTTTTGTGAATATTTTAAGACTTGAAACAATGATTTATTTTAAACTGATGGCAAGTCAAAATTTCCCCACAGACTTGATGTTGTTGATATAAAATTCCATAGTTTTGTGGAAGTTCTGCTAACTCTAAGAGACAACATTTCTGTAAGGACAACGTCTGATAATATAAGTAAGTCTGACCTGAAATGGACATAATATTAGCACTAACAATTAAACAACAACAATGTTCGATACTCCAAATAGTTCCAAATAGTTCATACGAATATCCGAATATAGTTATCCGAAATTATGTGATTGTCAAATATAAAAGAATCCTAATACGATGAAACAAATACTAAAGCAAAATATAAATTCACTTATAAAACTTATAAAAGCTAAAATATATTACTTACATTCTTCAGAAATCATTTTTTAACTGTTACTTTCCTAGTTAGCTGGCTGATTTAGATACGATTGTTGTTGTTATCACTGGAGTTAGAACAATTATATTGTCAGGCCCCTTCAGGTCACATGACATATATTTTTCAACTTGATTGGCTGGCACGAAAGATTAGCCTAAAAGTGTTACATGTGTTGGTGATACGACGAAAAAAAGGCTAACAGCAAAGCTTTCCATTGGACATAGAACAAAATACAGACGCTATATCTACAAAAGTATGACGTAAATCTTTACATGTTTTGTTTTGGAGATAGAACAAACTAATACTAAAATAAATGTGCAGTTATCTCATTTTTGGTAAAAATGGAGTTAGGACATTTTTAGAATAAGGCGACGACTTTTAAAATATATCATTTTAAACTTATTTGCCCAGTTGTCTGCCAGTAATAAAGTGGCGACGCACTTTCGTCTATACCACAAGTGGGTGGGGTAACGCGCGCCGAATCATACTCAATGCTGTCGTACTAATGCTAGGAGAAATCCTTTATCTGATGTTGTCTAAACGACCTCTTATTCTTTTGAACCGATCTCCTCCTGAACATTTAGAAATATCTATTCTGTATTATTTACTCATTATTTGCTTATAGCCGAAATTTAAACACTTATCCGAGTACTATTCAACTTGACCTTCTTTTTGAAGAGTAATTATCCGTGATTATCTTTCTTGGAAGCGCATAACGATGCGCACAAAAAACTACCGAAAACGTCTTTAATTATTTTCAAATTAACAAAAACATAAATTTATAAAGTAACAAATAAAAACATTTATTTATTGACAGAATTCTTTAATATTTGATAGAATTATAAATTGAGAGATCTCCTACATTTTGGTGTAGTTAGGAGCCTATGTTTCCATGTATCTCCTTTCTAAGAGCCTCAACTGATAAAATATGTAAGATTTTCCTAAGTGGAGATTCTTTAATTTAAAATGGATTTTGTCGACACATTTCCCGTTAAGAATATACACGGTATTGCAACTTCATTCTTTGAACTTAAAGGTAATAATATCATATGATAAATTTTCACAGTGTTTGTGACATTTACATGTATATCATAATGATAAACAAAACATTTAATGTTTGTTGATAAATATTGTTTATATACGTGTCAAAATAATTCATAGTGATATAACTGAATTCACTTTTCTATATAACATATACATGGCACAACTAAAGTTTAAAAGAATGCAAATCTCATTTGATATACAGTGTTCCCTGTCGCTATGTCAAATAAAGTTGGTAATGAAACGCGTATTGCAGTTAAAAAATAAAGTATGAAATTCATTGGAACCATGATTACTGATTGTCAAGTTACGTTACCATGGTTGTCAGTTTTAAACAAATCACTTGTAACCTTCTGAATGATGGCCGTTATGGTAACAGACCTTTGACAACAGTAGGCAGTCTGAATTAGATTGCCCTTGTCTGTGTTAATAAGCGCCACTGGCTCACTCCAATATTTCGTAACCGAAAGATAAAGAAATTATGAATAACTGGTTATATCTAACTAATGTCTAAGGTGTAAAGCACGATACATAGGACCTAGGTCTTACTAAATTGTCAGCTGAGAACTTGTTATTAAATTTAGTTGCAATAGCTGGGGATCGAGCTGAAAATCCATATAGTATAACATTCACAGGCCAGGTTTTTTATCCGATGTCAAGAACTTAATGAGTGAACTTGAATGTTCAAACTATAAATGCAAAGAAAACTAGCGCCTGTGCAGGAAAAAGTATACTAGTACCTTCCGATTTCCTAAGGAATAGAGAAACTCGATATAATTATTAAAGTATCAATTACGGTATTATATTTATGTTGTAAATATACGAGAAGTCGTATAAATTCGAGATAGATATATCTGTCGGTACATCTTTTATAATTGATTAATATTAAATTATTTATTTATTATTTAAATATATATCAGTTTGATATTATAAATGCTGTGAAAAGTAGATAGTTCTATACAACGAATAGCATCCTACTTTCACTTGCCGTCATGGTAGAGCAGCTGTTCAAAACACGACATTGTTAATGTAGCTTTTAATGTACAAGTACATCAGTGCACGTGTTTCATTCTAAAACATTTTGTTTATATTAAAAAATAAATAATTCAAATCTTAAAACATGGAGTTGGAAAATGTCAACGGAAAAACTATCGCTGAAACAAATGGTTTAAGAGAAATGGAAACGCTTGTTAAAATGGAGGTTGGAAAACGAGCAAAATATTTGATTTACGGAATATCAAACGAAAATCCTCCAATTCAAGTGACGGTACTGTGTGCTTTACAGGTAAGATTAAATGGAATTATAGGAAATAAAAATGCTATTTAATTATTAACATGTATATAATAGAGACACCCGTTGATGATATTCTTTAAAAAGCATAAAAATATCGGAAGCAGTTAATTTTCCGTGATTTCCCGATTTCATCTTAGTGAACAATTTATTTCAATAATTATAAAAAAAAATTTTGTGTGTACCCGTTGACATTTTTGTAACCTATTTGAGATATCTTGATGTTTTTCTGTAATGATTCACAACCATTAAAATCTCAAATGACAGACATAAAGTTTGAGGAATTGGGTCAGGTCACCAGAAATTAAAGGTGTAATTTGATAATTTGACGATGTCGAAACTCAGATGGAAAAAAGACGATTCGCTTTATAAATTTATATGTATTCAACATTGCATATTATTCTATTTTGCGCAATATGCACACTCTCCGCGCTCCTGTTTGTTTGTTTGTTTGTTTTGGTTGGTTGGTTGGTTGGTTTGTTGGTCGGTCGGTCGGTCGGTCGGGCGGTTGGTTGGTTGGTCGGTTGGTTAGTTTTAACGCCTATCAAACAAACCTTTGGCTATATAAGACTCAATGTAAGAGTAGGAGAGATTTCTCCTCGTCTGAAGATCGAACCAGCAACCCCTAAATTGAAAATCCGATGCCCTCTATTGAACTGAGCGGGCGCACAAGATGGTCTTTGAACAAATTCATTTGTCAAACACATCAAATCAAACTGAGTCTGCAAGTTTCAACTTTACATAGCTTGCGTTGGATTTTTTTAGTGCCCCCACTTTAGTGGCGGGCATTTAGATTTACCCTTGTCCGTCCGTCATTCCGTCCATCCGTCCTTCTCTTTTGTGTCGCACGTAACTCTAAAAGTACTTGACCTAGAGTCATTAAACTTTACTGGAATGTTGATCAGCATGTGTAGTTGTGCAACTGGGTATTTTCGTGTGGATTTATACATATAATATTTTTAGAGTTATTTCCCTTGACTTAGTAAACTTTTGCAATTTTCAACTTGTGTCGCATGTAACTCAAAAAGGATTTGACATAGAGTCATTTAACCTTACGGGAAGGTTGCTTAGCATATGTCGTTGTGCACCTGGGGTTTCGCTTGTGGATTCATCCAGTATTTGTAGAGTTATTTCCCTTGACTTAGTAAAAACCGTTTCATTATGTTGTTATTTGTTCCTTCAGTGCTTAGTAAAAGATTTTTAGTTTTCAACTTGTGGCACATGTAGTCCAAAAATATTTGACCTAGAGTCATAAGATTGACAGAATAGTGGCGTGTGGGGGCACCCGTGTCCTATGGACACATTTCTAGTTTTTTTTTTGTTGACGGATCATGATTGCATTCAAAGATAATATTCATCCCCTCTACATGAGCAGATGTTGTTAAAACACTCAAGAGACATTAGTTTATAATAAAATCTTGCACGTGTAAATCATTACCTACTCTTAAAATCAAATTTAAGACAAATGTAATTAGAGTTTTTGAAATGCATAACTTAATTATCACATGTTAGATATACATGTATAAATAAGGCGTAAATTATTTCATTTGTGTAGATCGTGTCTTATGCAAGCTTAAATATTTTTTTTATTTTACAATATGTTTGCTTTATAAACCACTTTCTTAATTAAATAAAATTAATAACTAAAACAATTAATTAATAAACATAAGGAGGCGTTCAATGGCTTTAGAAAATTGTAACACAAAGAAGTCTTTCAGAAATATATAATTTTTAATTTCTGAAAACTGCAGGTCTACATTACGTGTTTGACTGTATTTTATATTGGCTATTCAATAATCACTTTATTAGCTATAGATACAATTTTAAAATCATTCGACCATTTGTATTTTCAAAACATTGTCATGCTGTGATTTCTATTCAATAATCAGTCAACCATAAAAAAACGACCCGAGAAAAAGAAGTAAAGAAATCTTTGTTCAGACAGTGTAGGAATTTTAATCATTAGTATATAAGATGTACCAGTAAGATACTTCCAATATCCCTAATAATTGTAATTGTTAAAATGTTAACATTCTCTTATAAAGAGTGGGTTTATGTAAGTTTTCTTTTGTACCAAACATTGTGTACCTGTTTAGGACAACTTCTTTCATAAAGAAGCTTTAACAATAAAACCGAGCATACAACATCTTCGTTCAGCCGGTGATAAGCACCATACATGCTGTAAAACCATTATTTAAACGCCATAAAACTAATGCGTGTCTACTCTATAGAAAGAAACATTAATGAGCCGCGCCATGACAAAACCAACGTAATGCGTTTGCGACCAGCATGGATCCAGACCAGCCTACGCATCCGCGCAGTCTGACCAGGATCCATGCTGTTCGCCTACAAACTCTATTACAAATAGAGACACTGATAGCGAGCAGCATGGATCCTGATCAGACTGCGCGAATGCGCAGGCTGGTCTGGATCCATGCTGGTCGCAAACGCATTACATTGGTTTTGTCATGGCGCGGCTCATTTATTTATCTCTGAGGAATATTGTACCTTTATGATAACTCGCCGAAACAGCGACAACAATTAAGAAGTACCAAATATCGAACATTTGGCATACATCGCACAGTCGTTTAAACTAGCACTTAATTAATACTAAAGATTTCTGAGTAGGTTATTCTTCTTTTTTTTCTTGAATGTACGTTGAATAGTTTACAACAACTCGTCTATAAGAAACCAACTCAAAATGTCACCCCATTAACTGAAGAACAAAAAGTTTGTTTGAGAAAAAATTCTGGAGAAAAAAAAACAAAAACTATTAACTCACGGTTTGTATCTGCTACATAGTACAACCATATGAATACATGACTTCATCTCTATGTTGTTAAAGCAGGATGACTATGTAATAGAAAGAGCATCGAAACACGAGGCTATCTGATTTGTACGAGGGGGGTGTAGCCCCCGAGTATTAATCAGATTGCCGAGTGTTTTGATGTTTATATGTACCTCATATATTGAGACCGTGAAAAATTACAATTAATAAATATTTCATTTTAGTAATTGGCTGTAGGAATGTTCCAAATCTATGAGGAATTTAACAAGCTAACTGAAATTCGCCGATTATCCTTTTTATAAAGATATTTCTTGGCCTTTGCTTACCCAGAATTAAAGTAGCGCGGTTTGTAAAATGAAAAAGGACTGTTACCAACCTACAAAGTCGCTGATTGTTTTTTTTGCCGCTTCGCCACTTAATATATAAGAACTAGAAAGTGCACCTTTCGTTTTTCTTAATACACACACAATTAATAATCATAATAATCCATAATCAAATGGTAAACAATTTGCAACGTGTTTACAAACTTGATCAATTTTAAACTTTCCATAGATTTAATCAGAAACCTGGAGCTGTGCTGTTTTAAATCTAGCCAAATAATCTATTAAAATAATATAGTAACAACGATGTCACCAATTGTATCGCCATCTAAGGCACTGTTCGTGTGCATTTTTGTTCATTCAGCAATTTTAGTTTTTATGAACATTTAAATTCAAGATCACATCCAAGAGTATGCTTTGTAAAAAAAGTCTTAATGTTTATACATCGTTTTACATCCAATAAATTTAATGTGTGACAAAAAAAAAACAACAACAACAACATTATACTGAACTTTAGTTTGAATAATTCTATCTCGGACGAAAAGTATTAATTTTCAAAGGGTTAGAATCGGTAGAATCTTTCAAATACATACTTATAAATAGTAAAATCTGAGGTTACTAGGATGGAGCATAATATTCGGAGAGATACAAATGAAATCGGACTCGGTGTTAATCGTCGACATGTCGAACTGTTAGACATTATGGCAAATATCGGAGAAGACGTTGTACAAGAAAAGCGTGATAGAGATAGATTATTGATCTACGGAATAAACGAAAGTGTTCCTGTTCATATAGCGATTGTATGTGCACTACAGGTATATATATCCTTGTGCTTGTAAGTTAAAATATGTAATGTTGAGTCTATATATAGATGTTCCGAAATTAAACTCAATTTGTAACACAGGGTACTTGAGGATTACGGTAAAATAGGGTTCTTCAGAAGGGGAAGTATAGATAAAAAAACATGTAAAGCACTTTTTTGAAGCTATTTTCACATGCTCACCTATGCGCGCCGACGATACATGCGTCGAGAGTTGAATTCGTGACTTTCAGTGCCTTGCTTCGTTCCGTGTTGGGGGTTAGGTCTTGCTGAAATTTGTTGGGGATGTAATTTTCCATCGTTTCTTCAGAAAACACCTTTAACTCTCAAGTATTCACAGCATTTCACTCCAGATTTAAACGAGTATTGGTACTCTTCACATTGCTGTTATTTCCATTTGACCCACGCCATGACAGAATCCATGCTGTTCGCTATCAGTTTCTCTACTTGTTACAGGGTTTGTAAGCGAACAGCATGGATCCTGATCAGACTGCGCGGATGCGCAGGCTGGTCTGGATTCATGCTGGTCGCAAACGCACTATGTTGGTTTTGTCATGATGCGGCTCGTTTTTTTCTTTCAGCAAGCGTTGCTAGCACTGTCTGGATCTCTGGTTGTATCACTGTTAGTTGCTGAAGCCGTCTGCGCTGAAAATGATCAAAATATCAAAGCTAAACTCCTCAGCTCAACTCTTTTTATGAACGGCATTACTACAGTGGCAATGAACTTGTTTGGAACAAGGTAAATTTAGCGTACGGTAATACTACAGTGGCAATGAACTTTTTTGGAACAAGGTAAATTTAGCGTACGGTAATACTACAGTGGCAATGAACATTTTTGGAACAAGGTAAATTTAGCATACGGTAATACTACAGTGGCAATGAACTTGTTTGGAACAAGGTAAATTTAGCATACGGTAATACTACAGTAGCAATGAACTTGTTTGGAACAAGGTAAATTTAGCATACGGTAATACTACAGTAGCAATGAACTTGTTTGGAACAAGGTAAATTTAGCATACGTTAATACAACAGTGGCAATGAACTTGTTTGGAACAAGGTAAATTTAGCATACGCGGTAATACTACAGTAGCAATGAACTTGTTTGGAACAAGGTAAATTTAGCTACATGGTAATACTTACAATAGTAATGAACTTATTTTGTACAAAGTGCATTTAGCAAATGGTATTGTGAACGTAGCAATATGTTTTATTTAAACAAGGTACACTTAGTAATTTGAACTGTTACAGTAGCTATAAACTTATTTTGAGAAAGGTGTATTTAGCATATAGAAATGTCACACTTGCAATAAATTGTTGGGTACAAGGTTCATTTAGAATATTGTAATGTCACAGTTGCAAAATACTTATTTTGAACAAGATTTGTTTTCACCATACATTCTAGATTTTTAACATAAATATAAGTGAACTAAACTTGATTATTATTTTTCAGGTTACCACTTTTTCAAGGCGCATCGTCTGAATATATTGTCCCCTTGTTACTTTTGGCAAATGACGGGAGTACATTTTGTTCGAGCGTCAAAACTGAAAGAGGTTAGAATTTGAGTTTCAATTTATATCAGTATTGGCTATGTAAAATTTCACATCGACATTATCATGATCATTTTATAAAACAACGTTCTAGTTTTGATGGAGGAGTAGAGTAACAAGTGCCAGTACATGCTTTGTGTATAGGAACTCCACTGAGGTCCAAAAAAAAAATAATAACATAAAAATCTATTTTTTTCATAGATCAGCTTGGGCAGTTCAAACAGGAAGATATGCAAAAGAAAATTAGCAAATACTCGGAAATTAATTGAAAAAATATGAAAATCGTATTGTTGTGCTATTCTTAGATTTGAGTGAAAAGCGTTGCTAATTTACTTTTATATTTTACAACTTGAATAATTAATCTAGTAAAAAAAGAGGGAGCAAACAATCTAAAATTTTGAACATGAATTATTGGTCTAAATCTACATTAGATGGAACTTTAATCTAAAAAAATAAATATTTCCAGTCAAAATACCTCAGCGGAGTTCCGTTTAGTTTGAATGATTAATTAACTGTGTGCCTGTCATCTAGCTTCGTCGTGTAGTAATTGGCGTCCATTTACGGGGTCGAACACAGGCAGCAACTGGTGTATGTCTTTCCTGTTATAACATACTATATTGGTATAATGTTACATGATGTTGCTCGGTGCTGTTGCGTTGATTAACTACTTATTTCTCGGAATCTTCCAGTTACAAAATACTTATGTCATACTTACGAAAGAGCAATAGGCCAACTATTAACTTAATTGGAGAAGTTTTTCCAAGAAAATTGCTAGTTTTATGCACAGTCAATTAATATTAAAATGCGGACTCGTGTGATAATATATTTGCGATATTGTATGTCACATTTTGTACCTGATAAAAAATGTAATCGTCAATTTGAAAACGAACAATAACGTTTTTATGAATATAATATACGGATATTATCGGATATGTTGTTAAGAAAAGCGCATATGGTACGATTAAGATACTCTTAATTCCAAGACCTAATTATAACTGCAACAACAAAGAAAAGCCATCTAATTAAGCACTATCTACCCCCACCCCCCCCCCCCCCCCCCAAAAAAAAAAAAAAAAAAAAAAAAAAAAAAGGGACATTACATTAACAAAAACAAAAAACATAGAAAATCGTACAGATACTGTTCTCTGAGATGGGAAAATGTATGACAATTATGTAAAACAAAAAAACAAAAACAAAAAAAACAACCATAATCTCTATGTAATCACGAAAATCGCCGACTGTCCTTGTTTAGAGAAATGTTTCAGAATATTAGTGTTTTTTTACAGCCATTGAAAGGAACATAACATCAAACCGGACAGAGGCACAACATGAACAGCTAGTTTACTCTAACATACAAGCGGTAATATTTATACCATTTTTTTCTTTTCTTTTTTAAGAAAACAAGTTAATATTTATGACACAGTTTTATCAAAACCATCTGAATAAAAAACGAGTGCGATAGTTTCATTTATTGCGTACTTTGAAAGTTCTGTTTAGAAAAAATGACATATTGTCCGCGTCCACATTTAATATGAAAATGATAAAGTTTGAATTAATTGAACTTTCAGTGCATTAGTGTGTCACTTTCTCACGTCTCTACATGGAAAACCAGATAGTAAAATACTTTTAAATAATTCAATAGTTTTGCTTTTTAAGATAACTTGTTTATACATTTTTAAAGATTTCTTTTCAACATATTCAGTGCAAACCCATTTGTTGTAGAATTTTATTATGTGTGATACTGAGAAGTAAATTATGATGTTTAATGTGTAAATTATTAATGTGTTTCCGTGTTTTAAGTACATTAGCGGCAGTATATACATATACCAATAGTCATATTATCTGGGGGGGGGGGGGGGGGGGGGGGGGGGGGGGGGGGGGGGGGGGGGGGGGGGGGGGGGGGGGGGGGGGGGGGGGGGGGGGGGGGGGGGGGGGGGGGGGGGGGGGGGGGGGGGGGGGGGGGGGAGGGGGGGGGGGGGGGGGGGGGGGGGGGGGGGGGGGGGGGGGGGGGGGGGGGGGGGGGGGGGGGGGGGGGGGGGGGGGGGGGGGGGGGGGGGGGGGGGGGGGGGGGGGGGGGGGGGGGGGGGGGGGGGGGGGGGGGGGGGGGGGGGGGGGGGGGGGGGGGGGGGGGGGGGGGGGGGGGGGGGGGGGGGGGGGGGGGGGGGGGGGGGGGGGGGGGGGGGGGGGGGGGGGGGGGGGGGGGGGGGGGGGGGGGGGGGGGGGGGGGGGGGGGGGGGGGGGGGGGGGGGGGGGGGGGGGGGGGGGGGGGGGGGGGGGGGGGGGGGGGGGGGGGGGGGGGGGGGGGGGGGGGGGGGGGGGGGGGGGGGGGGGGGGGGGGGGGGGGGGGGGGGGGGGGGGGGGGGGGGGGGGGTGGCAATTTATTTAGTGCCAATATTCATTTATGCATGTGAAAATTTCTGAAATTCGCCACGAATAATACATTTAAAAAGATTTATATAATTATATATTTTCTCTAATATTTCCATCCGGTATACATGTAGCTATATTTTATATATTTTTTAGCTACAAGGCAGCCTGATGTTGGCGGGTTTTATACACGCCTTCCTCGGTTTTACCGGACTGATCGGTGTCTTGTTGCGATATATCGGACCACTGACTATAGTACCAACATTGATGTTAATCTTCATCTTTATCGTTAAACCTGTCATCAATTTCGTTCAAGAAAGTTGGCCCATTGCTCTTTCGTAAGTATGAATTAAGAATATAAATTTTGTTCTACAAAGCTCATGTTGTAAGGGCGCATTTAGTTTGAATTAGATTTTAATGGTGCATATTTTTCTACAGTATATGAAGGTCTATTTAACTTAATTAGAGAAGTTTTCCCCACAAAATTGCTGATTTTATGCACAGTCAATTAAAATGCGGACTCGTGTGATAATATATTTGCGATTTTGCAAACCTATTGCAGTACGTTTTTGTCATCATTACATTTGCCATATTACATGGCATGATCACTTGGGGAAACGATTTAATTCTTTCTATCTATCAGTACTGTTTTCTTTTAAAAAATAAAAATAGCGTTAGCACACTTTATCAACAGGGTGGCAAGTGGCAACAGGGGAGTGGGGCAATGGCGGTCTCTTATTTAACTGTACAATAATACGATATACTTTCAGGACAGTTGCTTTAGGAGTTATACTTTCCCTGTATTTAGCCAAACACAACGTGCCTATACCTGTGTGGACTCCGTCCGGGGGCTTTAGGGTGATCCGATACCCTATACATCAAGTGTTCTCTGTAAATATCCTATTTCAAATTATTTTGTGGTATTATTGAAATGCACATAATGATACAAAAATAATTAATTTAAATAATAACATTTAATAATTGTACAAAACAAATCATAATCTTAAAAAAACTAATTAAATAACATTTAGGTAATTATTGTCGAGTTTGCTGCATTTCGTCAAATTTCTTACTAAATGATTTATAAATCTTATATACATATATCCTTCAGATTTTGATATCAATACTGTTGAACTGGGGACTTTGTGCAATCCTCACCTCAGCTGGTGTCTTCCCTGACGACCCTAAGGCTATTGGCTACAAGGCTAGAACAGACGCACGCAATGACGTCATAAGGGACAATCCATGGTTCAATATTCCGTACCCTGGTAATTAAGTTGATCCATTCAAAGGTTTAGGAGACCAATTAGCAACGTTGTTGATTGTTTAATATATATCTAATTTTGAAAATGAATTTAAACAAAAGATACACGAAATTGAATCTTTTTGTAAATAGAATAATCCTTTTAGTTACAAATTAATGGTATTGGTTATTCTAAAATTAAACACGTTGTATTGTGGTGTCATACATACAATAATAATTATCATTCCATTACGTCATAGGACAATTTGGACCAATCAGCTTTAGCGCTGCAGCTCTCATATCATTCCTCATTGCCACCTTGATATCCGTTCTCGATTCTATCGGTGACTATTACGCATGCGCAAGAGTATGCCGGGTACCTGCTCCTCCGAGTCACGCAGTGAATAGGTAATTAACTTCGTTTCAATAAAATTTACTATATTAGATACATTATACATAAAAAGTCAACCAAATAATTTTGAGTATGTGAATAGTTCACTTATTGATAAGTAAAAACTTCTAAATTGAACTTAAAATTTTGTTGTCGTGAATTAGTTAAATGGCAGGAACTTATTAAAATTGTGTTGTTAAATTTTACTGTCAAAGGAATACATATTATACGAGTATTACTATTACTTATTCTAATCAAAGCACTGAATGTACTGATGGGGAGGCTATGAGAGAATGTTTCAGACTTATAGTGTCTTTTCTTTTTGCTTAAAATATGCTACCAAAATAAAAAAGATATGCACATTGCGCTATTTATCCTTACTGTTGTGTTCAACCATTCATATATATGGTTAATGTGGTTGACTATTCATTTTGTTAATATTCCAGAACATTTCATTGAGGTCTACATTCGGACTGTTAATCATACAAATTTTGAAAAACCTAAACTGTCAATAATAAATGACATACCAGCAAGTATGACGACTGTTCATTATCAGATAACAATAACATTTTACAACTGACGGTTCCTTATCAAAATCACAGGAACTTGAAATTCTATCAAATAACCAATATTAATTATAATATCCAAATATACCCCCTATATACTATAAAAAAACACAAACACAGGAACTTGAAATTCTATCAAATAACCAATATTAATTATAATATCCAAATATACCCCCTATATACTATAAAAATTTTTATAGTATATAGGGGGTATATTTGGATATTATAATTAATATTGATTATTTGATAGAATTTCAAGTTCCTGTGTCAAAATATTCTAGGACTGTTCATCATAAATACTTTATGTCATTTTAATATTATTGAATGATAATAACAACTGCAAGTGATGCAACATTTTTATTGAACATAAAAATTATACACGTTTAGATGTACCATAATTTAGATCAATAAGATACTGTCTTGTGATGAATATTAATATTCATGCTCTACGGACAGAAGGTTGTCTTCTCCAGAAGCAAATCTCGAATAAAATCACGTTTCAGAAAATTATTCCCATTTCATTACTGACGGCGTCGGATAATATTAAAGCTAAATATATCTTGAAAAAATACATATCTGCAAAGCTTATTCAAAACTGAATCAACCTAAGTGAAAATTGATCAGGAAGTTATATCTTCTTTTTTTACCGCCAACCTGGGATGTACTATAACGTATGTTCCAGCGCCAACACTCAACCAACTAATGGTAGTTAATCGATAGCTTGTGTATTTTTAAACCTCACTAGCTTGAAATATATACTGCGGAAAATCTGTTGTTAACAGGGTGTGCGGTTATTACGTAGGGTTTTCCCTGTCGACCATTTCCTGCAAATAGATGAGAACACCGAAGCCGTCAGTGCTATGAATGATGTTATAAATGGCGTGTTTTGGAAGTTTTTGTTGAAACTTCTCCAATTTCCTCGAGAGGCGTGCACGTCGCGGAGAAGGCACACGGAAGGACATAGTCAAGTCATCATAAGTACCAGAGGTGATTGGTTGACCTGTCGTGACTTACTCTGGAGGTTTGGCGCTAATAGATGCCGTTTTTGTTGTCGTCAGTCAGAAAGTTGATGCCTTGACGGTATTGTCGTCTCCTTTACCACCAAAGAACGAAGAATGGGCTTCCAGGAAGAATCTGCTTGAAAAAGACGTCCCAGATGCTATAATCTCGGACATATGGTTATTCCGGCGCCGAGTATAAATAAACTTAAAACACACTGAACAACAACACACTCAACAACAACAACAACAACAACAACACATTTTCTGTAGTAATTTTTCAAGTGTTGTAAAATGAATAAGAAATTCCTCTTATGCCGCCGATTATTTTTAGAACACAAACATAAAAGTTCTTTTTTTTATTTTTCAAATAAACATTAATCACTTCAGCGCGCGCAAATATCGTTTTCAAATTAAAGTTTCGTAAGATATGTTAATGACTTCCCGATGCTCGACTGTAAGTAATTTGTATATGTATGCGTTTTTTTTTGTTTTTGTTTTTTTAATTAAAGCTTCTTATTCTTTAATATTTTTTATGTATCTCATAATCTGTATTGAAAATTTGAATTTTATTACACATGGACTATCAAATTATGATGTATGCCCTAGAATTGAATAAACTTTCTAATTACACAATACGGGGTCATACTGATCTTTGCGTCTTTCTCTGAAATAATTATTTCTTTGTTAAAACATATTTGACCACATATTTCTGTCAATTAACTGTACTTCCGATTTTTGTTGTACGGAAACACATGTTTCTATTTGTGTTTTCTAATCAATTCGAATCTATAATCAGTTTAATGGGATCACCACCGGGTAAACGACTACTAGGTACTTTGGTCATGTTTTATACCCCAAATATTTGAATGTTTCTATTGGGATTAAAATGAGCATAGTTAAGTAAACAACTGGTTGTATAAATCCCAGACCTGTCTAATTCTAATTATGAGATCAGTGAATATATAAGACTTTCACTACAAAATATTCCTAAACAAAAGAGCACATGTTTAAATTTATTCCTATACAAATAAAAGATCAGAGTAGGGATCTGTCAATTGCCAAATATACTTTTATGTTAAAAGTTTGATTAATGAATTATGTAAGATGAAAATATAAGTATTGCTTTTTTATTTTGCTAATGTAAAATGTAATATTGTGCTGGAATTTTGTCGGAAGGTCCTTATAGGGGTTTTGTAGTTAAATAGTTTTTTTTCGGCGATAATGGTTCAAGAATATAATGTTTCAAACTATATGCTCATCACCATCAGTGAATTTTTAGTTAAATGTATGCAAAATATTTACTAACAGCTATGATATAGCGGTTTATGACCGTTTTCCGCGTACAGCCTCCTGGGGTGTACTAATAAGTTAGTTTTCCTTAGTTATCACGCAAGCATGATCCATGTCTCTGATGTAAGCGACAGTTTACAATTATTTGTCTTTAAAAAATATTAAGGACTTTTAATGGTTTATAACAACAAAAGAACATGCATGATATTGAGAATACGGCATTGTATATACACCGGTCTCAAATATCGTCAGTAAGACCGGTGTACACAATGGAGAATACGGTGTTGGAACGTTCTAGTTAATGACCCGTCATAAACAGTTGGTCGCTGCGTAGTAATTGGAAAATTGTTATCAAGAATAATAAAGAATATTTGCCACTAAATTAAAGCATTTACTTACAAATTTTCATTTATGCTTTTTGTTAAAAAAATATTGATAAAGTTATTATTTTGAAGGGTTTTCATACCAGAACTATTTATTACAGACGTACGTAAACCTGATTACCGCGGCAGTATGACGTCACGGAGTAGTGATTTAAACAAAAATCAAGAATTTTTCAGAGAATTAATATCTTTACAAATTGCAGATATGAAATTAAAGAATGAAAATATTTTCATATTGTAAATGTCTGTGATGAGTGATGAGTCAGCTTAGAAAAGATCAAGGTACTATTTTTTGACCTGATTACCGCGGCAGTGACCTGATTACCGCGGCAGTAAGATTTGACGAACAGTTATTAACATTGGGTCGGCATAGCCTCCCCAAAAACAGCAAACATATAACTAATAAATGGTATTCCAGGGGCATATTGATTGAAGGTTTCTGCAGTCTTCTGTCAGGGGCTGTTGGGTGTGGTCATGCCACGTCGACAAACGGAGGATGTTTAGGGGCAATCGGTGTTACAAGAGTAAGCGCATACAAATCAATCATTGGCCTTGTAACGGCGACTTACTCTACCCAGAGACCAATGTGGACCAATAAATGCCGCATGGTTTTCAGTCATAACATATTTTGAAATCGTCCCTAAAGTAATCAAAGGGCTGCAAGCTCTGTGGTATTTTCTGATCCCTGCAATCTAAATCGTACTGTATATCTGTATGTGTTTTCCTGTATTTGTTTATTTTTATGTACTATAAGTCATCTTGCAGGGCACCAGAGTTTGATACATACGGAATTTTGCATAACTAGAGTTGCATCAAAAAATAATTTATGTTCATTTTTTATGATAGCCACACTTTATCCTTGCATATCGGGGCTATGTCCTTAACAAAGACACTAAAGAAAGGAATAAAAAAAAAATGTTGACTCGACTGGGATTTGAACACCTCTCACACACTAAACAAGCGCGTTACGCCTGCACCACGGAGAAGTTTTAGTATCAAAGCTGAATAATATCAAGTCATTCTAAATTTAGAATTTCCATTGCATTTCGGGTTAAGGTAATTTCGAGGTATTTTGTTCAGTTTAAACCTGTTGTTTAAAATTGAAGTAAATAATTCAGCAAAAATCTTCTCGCCCAAACAATCCAACATGTAGAATCTATATATTCCATTACTCGGCAGCCAGATTTATTTGTGTAGTATTTGGTAATCGAAATCGCTAAAATTAGCATGTTCATTGATTAAAATCATATTCATCCGCGTAATTTGTGAGTGTGCATTTATTGACAAATCTATAAGCCAACGCTACTTTAAAAGTTTGAAGATGTAGTAATTTGTTGGACACTTGTAACAAAAAATTGTTATTTCTTTTAAATTGCTGGTTTTTAAGCAGTTTTGAGTGAGAACTAATTTGCGTTGTTAGGACTGTTAGGAAATGTTGTGTTAGACCGTGGATGTTAGCTATGTATTCTCTGATCTGCGATCAGAAAATACAATAAATGGTTTTGACCAGATTGAAAGATGAACAAATTTATTTCAGATTCTTAATTTTCATTTACTACTATCAATTATGACTACATGTATCTTTAAAAAATTGTCTTGGATCGATTAGAATAAATATTGTTAAATATGGTCATTTCAATGAATGTTCTTTTGTTTTGTTGAAGGTTGCAAGTAGACAAGTGTTTGTAGTCTGTGGTATATTCTACATTCTTTTTGGAATATTTGGGAAGTTTTCGGCCATCTTCGTTACAATACCATATCCGGTCCTAGGTGGCGCTGTCATCGTCTTGTTCGGAATATTCTTCGGTGTGATTATATCTAATTTGGAGGTAAATTTATTATCACATGGAAACAATGGGAACTTTGTCATGGTTAAACTTATGAAAATAATCATTAATTTTACATGGTGATACATCAAATGAAAACATACTTTAAAATGTCCACCAATTAGAACAAAACATCTAAATATAAAGTTAAATGTAGTTTAATGTCTCTGATTTAAATAGCTATTTCAAATCGAACAACAACAAAACTAACTAATAATTTTCAGAATATTTTCCAACAATATCAATATTTTTTAGTTGGTTTGCTTATAATTTATGGTCTGAAAGTCACTGTTTTGTGAAATGAATGGTGAAATACATGCCATATACATGCTGATATAACATTTATGTTGATAATACATTATACTGTAGCCTGTGGACCAACATGTTCTTTCTTTCGATGATTTTGCAACGTTTGTAGACAAGACTGGTAATCTTGAATTCACAAAATACGTGTATCAATAGTGATGTGTTTCTTTACATTGATTACACCGATATTGACTATTGAGTTGTCATTTTGTTTCATGGAGACATTTTTTTTCTTTCTTGTAAAATGTTTCATATATACTCTTTTCTTTTCAATGCGCTCAAACAAAGGGAATTTTTTTAGTCATGATAGGGGGCGATGCCATTTGAAATAGGGATTTCGGCAAGGAAACACATATATGCCTGCAATTTGTTAGAAATCTATAGTCTATATATATTCATTTGAGAAACTGTACATGATACCTTTATTTATTATATACATAAAATACATATTTTCATGTTAAGGTTACTAAGATGGGATCATCACGTAATATGGCTGTATTAGGACTATCCGTGTTTATTGGATTAACTATACCTACCTGGGCACAATCTAAAGACAAACCAGTAGACACAGGTATGATATACGTATTTCTCTGCACATGCTGAACAGGCCCACTTATGGTAATTTTTGAACAATCAATTGAAAATTAAAAGGGTTAAATTTTGGACAATTAATTGAAAATTAAAAGGATTTCTATGCCAACAATACAAAAAAGAGCTACCACCAATGTAGAGCCTGACATACTGTATGGATGTACAAGATGGCTTGGCTTTATACTGGTGGCAAAGACATCACTTTCTGTATCAGCAGGCTCCGGGTTAAAAGTGAATGTTAACCACGTCGATAAAGAAAACATTTGTTTATGTGTTTGATCGTTTCATCTTTGAAAATAACAAGTTTTCCTTATCACGTACATTTATTTTTTGTATATATAATTGATTAACATTGTAACATTGTCTACATTAAGCCGCTTCAATATTTCATTAAATAACATTTTATTGACTAGTATTTTGATAATTATGAATAATTATGATCATGCATTATTATCTTTTAGATACACGTGAAATTTACATGTATTTATTTTTATAAATATTCATCAAGATTTTACCAGTCTCATGAATATTCATTTACTCCGTTGTAATTATTTAGTGAATATTCATTTGAATTAAATTGCTCTATTAATTGAATGTATATTTTTTTTAAAAAATGCGCGTATGGTACACTGTCTAAAAAAAACCCAATGTTTAAATTTTAAGAATACTTTATATTCTAGATTGATAATTTAGTTATATATTTTCGAATTATGCGATGATTTTAAAGTTCAAAGGGAGATAGCATATGTGGGTACATTTGAAAAAGAATAAAAATGAGTCTTTTCCCTTTACAGCGGATAAAGGATAATTTTTTCTTGACAATACTGTCCCTGGTAAGTTAAAAAAAAAACTAGACCAATAATGAATTCATGCATTCATAATCATACTTTATTCATTCAGTGAATTATTTGAATATTTTGGGGTTTTTTTTTCTTCTTCAGGGGATGAAGGCGTTGACAACATATTATCAATGTTATTGTCCAACCCCAACTTAATTGGAACTCTGTTGGCATTTTTTCTTGACAATACTGTCCCTGGTAAGTTAAAAAAAAACTAGACCAATAATGAATTCATGCATTCATAATCATACTTTATTTCTGGATTTATGGCAGCAATACGTTATCAAGCAATCGAATTATTTATAAAATTTGTAGAAATATAACTTAACTGAAAAAACGTCTCTGCAAATTAAAACAGAAGTGTAATTTTATTTTCCTAATTATTCTTATGAGATAACTACATGTAGATCTAAATAGTTCAGAAAATTTCACTGAAGCACTACTGTATGTGAAATTAAAACTTGAATTTTATTAGGAATAGATATTCCTGGCTTTGTCGCTTTTATTTAAATCGATTGATTAAACTGAGACTGTATTCAAATTAGAATTATCCGTGGACGCAGTTAAAATATATGATGGCATTTTACTAACTCTCTGACGTCGAATGTGACGTCATTTATTTGCAAGCATTATATCTACTTGGAAATTGTTACTTCTTTTTCTTTAGTGATTATGAACATGCCGGAAAACTTAATAATACTTACAAATTGGTTTTACAAATCAATAATTTTTTTTCTAGTTTTCTTTTATTTTTTTAACCCCATCTGCCTTCAAATCATAGCTAACAAATAACAAGAAGAACGGACGTGACGCTGCGAGTGAACGTCAGTTCGTTTTACTACGGCTTTGTCTGAACGCATTTATAAAAATGGGAAATGAGCAAGAAACACTTATTTTTGTTCTCTCTTTATTTTCGACATATTTAAATTTTCCAAATAAAAAGCAAATTCTAGCTATCTGTTTTTGAAATGTATAAATTAAGTAAACTATATGAGCCGCGTCACGACAAAACCAACATAATGGGTTTGCGACCAGCATGGATCCAGACCAACCTGCGCATCCACGCAGTCTGATCAGGATCCATGCTGTTCGCTATCAGTTTCTCTACTTGTTAAAGGGTTTGTAAGCGAACAGCATGGATCCTGATCAGACTGCGCGGATGCGCAGGCTGGTCTGGATCCATGCTGGTCGCAAACCCACTATGTTGGTGTTGTCGTGACGCGGCTCATATGATATTATATGGTTTAGGAACTCGTGAAGAGAGAGGAATCTTAGCATGGCAAGTGCCCCAGGATACGGAGACAGTCGAAGTAGATCCGGAAATGTACGACGAGGGATATGAAGTGTATGAACCCTTAGTCCCTAAATCGTGTTTGAAATGGAAGGTCATGAAGTATATACCTTTTCTACCATACCGGCCAAAACAAACGGACTAAAACATTTTTATAGTGACGTCAAATCAGTAAAGAAATACTACCAACCAAAGTGATTTCGGCATTGATATAAACCAACGTGTTATGAAAACAAATAATGAAAATGTGGACATCACATTAGTATATTAATGGTACAAAATAAATTTGTAAATTGTAATTGATTGCGGACTGGAGATATTTTCAGCAATTTAGATATACATGTAACATGAATTGTATTATTTGATAAACTTGTGTGATGGATTCGCCCAAGTTTGAATTTGGAACATCCAGGTTAGAAATATTTATCATTTCAATAGCAGAATAGGTAAAAAAGGTAGAACAAGAATGGAAACTGTGTAATACAAAGGTCGAAATTGAAAAAAAAAAGAAAAAAAGAGAGAGATTGATCTGACGTCACATTTAACATAATATGTGTAAAAGTCAATATCATACTGTGACTAAATATTTGTATCGCTGCTAAAAAAGCAAGTGCCTGTTTAGTTTGTATCTCACTGCCTCACTCACAAGTATCTATATAAATACACTATTTTGTTATCATATTATATGTATACATAAATAAATATTTTTTTCATTTATTATGACTGTGCATTTTTGTCTTCTTCAAACTAAATGAAAACATGGATGTACATTACAAACATATGTTCCTGGTGTAAACAAATAGATATTAGCCTACCACCATTCGGAACTGCCTCGGCTATTATCTAAAATAACCTCGGAAACAATACGGATTGAAAGTAGTTCTACCACGTGGTTTTAGATGTAAACAGAAACAGAGATACTGTGAAACGAATGTATATATTTGACATCTAATGTCTGTTCCGGTACTCTTATGCTTCAAAAATATGTCTGTTAACAATTTGTAATTTAAATATGCCCACTGATGTTCAATTTCAAAAAAATCCGACTATATGTCAGCAGGTTGGTTTTTTGTACTTTCGGTTTCTACCGCCATAATAATAAATATATAAATAATGTATTGTTTTCTTTTTAACCTATGAATTCACTTATTTTAGGTGGACTTTAACTACATATATTGGAAATAAACTTGTCAACACCTCCCAGCATTAAATTACTATTTGTTTACATGTTTAGTTTCTTAGCGTAGGTTAGACCGAAATACTGCATCCGTTCTGTGTATTCAGTGTTCGAGGTCCTTATCTGACGGAAAGGGCCGAGTAGTTGCGATTGGCCCACCACATCGTACGAAAAATCTTTCACGTTGCACCGTTTCCGTCTTTTTAATGTCCTGTTAGAGACATTTTGGGTGATCATGAAATCATTTTTACGGTCATTCGTACTGTACATCTGCTCTGGCATGTACAGAATTTATTAGCTCTTCACCAAAGTGTAGGGATTAGACCTGGTAAACGGCTTGACAGCTACCGAGGAACAATGTAGTGGCTGAACGGTGCTCTGGGGAATTCAAAGTGGCCTACTGCCGTATTCTCGGTAGTAAACTACCGCCACCACCTTTTTCGTTTCTGACATCGACCTTATTCAAGGAGGAGGAACTGTTACACGAGGAGTGGAGTTCTTATGATAACTTGTCTGGAGTTTTAGTGATAACTGTCACGGAGTTTGTTGGAAAACATTTGTATACACTACAAAAACACACGTCAAAAATCTGTGAAAAGTGAGTTTTAGGTGCTAAAGTATTCATTCAATCAATGATAACCGTATGAAACAAGCAATTATCATAGTTTTGCGAGCAATCCATAAGTCCCCTATCGGCCAGAACCCCTGCAACATTCTGAAGGGCCATTGAACTATCCCATTGAATTAATAAATAATTAGAATGAACTGAACTCTTTTGAGTTTTTAGTTTGTCTATATCTTAGTAATTTGTTAAGTTTCCCTGCCTAGTAATGAAATTATGTTTATACAAGAGATAATCAGAAGATCCAATTTTCTCAGGATGAATATTTATAAATAATGTTTCGACTTCTTTTTATTTTAAGTAATTTGTTGGAAAGTTCTTTAAAAGTAATCTCAGAAAGTTTTTAGAAACGGACAGACAGAGAAACTGACAAGACACTCCTCTGAGGGTACATGTTTACGGACGCTAGATTTATAATCCTTGTCATAATATTATGAGGTTGGAGTTTAATGTAAATGCTATAAGAAATGAAGCAGTCTGAGTAACAAATAATAGTTTCTAGAAAAAAATCTAAGTCAAAGGGGGATTCTGGAAATAGTCAAGCTAGTGTATTGAATCTTCTCCCAAATGATTTGAGTGATAATAAGACACATATATATGAAGAGTCAAGTTGATACATTAAGAAATAAAGAAGTTTTAAAAAATCATCTTTTTTCATGAAAACTTTAAGTTCAAGGTGGGAAAATTCTGATAATTTTTGTGCTAGAGTTGTAAACCTTGTCACATATGATGTGGTTGATGATAAGAAACATATATTTGAAGTTTGAAGTAAATATTTTAAGGAATAAAGAATTTATAGTGAAAAAGCGTAAAAAACTTGAAATCTTGACAAGGTGGCTGACCCTCGGTGAGAAGGACAGCTCTCAATATACTCCCTATAGTAAAAATAAGAATGATGTGTAATCTCCATAATGCCATCTATCCATATTTAGACTTTCATAAAAATGATTTCACTACTTTTTGAGTAATCACAAATTCTGTTGTATTTGCATTATTTTGAAGCTATTTGTTGCAAAGCAACCGATTTTTTCAACATAGGAAGACAAGAAAAAGAGGATCAAATCACCAGACTGCCATCTATCCATATATTAAGTTTCATAAAAAATTCAGTACATTTTGCGTTATCGTGGGATCCAGTTTTGTGGACGGACGGACGATTAAACCTGCAGGGGACTAATAACAAAGTAATACATCCGAGGAACACAGATGGGCGCCGCCATTGAACAGTCAGCAGCATAAGCACTGCTGGGGAGTTTAAACCGATTAATGGTGCACCAAACCTTACTCTTAACCCCACCATGTTCCTTTAAAATGATAAATAAATCCCCGCCAATGAAATTTATGAACAGTTGTTATGGTTACAAAAGGTGAAATAAATAAAACGTAGCAATGATCATGTAGAACATGTAAAAACTAAACCCAATGACCATAACCAAAGTACTCAATGTCCTAAAGGAAGACAGAGCAACGAGAAAATCACGTACAAGGGCCCGACGAAGCAAGACAGAAGACGAACAATAAAACAAATCAGTCCCAAAGGGCTTTAAGAACTGTCCATCATAGAATCTCCCACCACTTGGTCCGTCAGATGTTATCAACAGAGGAAGCCTGTGCTTTGGGGGTGGATGGTAACTTGCACTTCCAATATCGTCAATGAACAGGACAAGCTCAATCAAACAGAGTCCGCAACATTATTAAATTTGTTGTTTTGAACGTTATTTAGAGGTTCTTTTTTCTCTATTTCGTTGTCATATCAGTGTTAATTGTGGCGTATCCAGACCGTAAAAATGTCGCACCGTACATATAATCAAAGATTATATTAAGTTGAGTTTTCGATTCTTGAAGATCGTTCGGAGAAACTCAAAACAAAGTCTCTTTCATAGCAATCATAAAATCAAAGGGCTGCAAGCTCTGTGGTATTTTCTGATCTTTGCAATCTAAATCATACTGACTATCTGTATGCATTTTCCTATATAGGTTTATTTTTATATGCTATAATTCATCTTACGCAGCGACTGCGTTAAGATTTTTTTTCTATAACAGCTTGAGATTGATACATATGGAATTTTGCATGACTAGAGTTGCATCAAAAATCATTTTTTATGACAGCCACACTTTATCCTTGCATATCGTGGCTACTTCCTTAAAAAAGACACTTCAAAAAAAAGTTGCCTCGACTAGGATTTGAACCTTAGGCCTCTCACACCCTAAACGAGCGCGATACGAGCGCGATACCCCTGCACCACGGTGAAGTAATACGTAATATGTAGCCTGAATAAAAACAAATACATTGTACTTCTAAATTGAGAATTTCCATTTCGTGTAATCCTTATCAATTTCGAGGTATTTTGTTCACGATAAACCTGTTTAACACTGATAAAAATAATTTAGCGAAAATCTTCTCGCCAAAGCAGTCCGACATGTATATATTCCACTACTCGGCAGTCAGATTTATTTGTATACTACGCCCTGGAGTATTCAGTAATCGACATAGCTAAAAATAGCATTTTCATTGATTAAAATGATATTCATCCGCGAAATTTGTGATTGTAACCTCATATTTCTATTGGCTAATCTGAACTTTCAATGCACTGTAATTCGTTAAATGCCTACATTAAAAATTATTCTGTCTTTTAAATTGCTGGTTTTCAAGCAGTTTTGAGTAAGAACTACATGTACTTTGCGTTGTTAGGTCTGTTAGGAAATTTTGTGTTAGACCGTGGATGTTAGCTATGTATTTACTGATCTTGCGATCAGAAAATACAACAAATCGGCGACCAGGGATGCACAAGTAGTACCCATAGGAATTTTTATGATTGTTTTCAATAGGATATTACTAAACCTGACATAAATGTTGTCTAAATGAAATGAAAGTGCATAACCAACTTCGTCAGATTGCTTTACGATACATTTTGTACAGAAAACCTTTTAAGAATGACATGTAAGAACTTTTTTGCGTGCAAACGTTTTCTGAATAAGGGAAATTAGTTGATTATCAACTAAGTTGTGTGGCAGTGTACTGTAGTATAAAAGGTAAAAAATCATATGTACAAACAGTTGAAGCTTGATATTTTTTAATTTTGAATGTATTTTATAGACGAAGAGTTGTTTGCCTGTGTTTTCGTAGACGTTACATGTGTTTTAATGGCAGTCATACAAGACGCCAATAAAATAGAAAGCTAACTTAAGCTTGTAGTGCAAGAGGTAGAATTTAGCGGTGAAACTTAGTTTGTAAATAAATGTAGATAAACTAACATAGGAGCGTCTTCCTTTAACCCAGGTCACAAATGAACTTGTCATCGCACTTTCTTTGCTCTTTAAATAAATTTTAGCCATTGTATTAAACCCATTGTAAAAAATGTTACACCTCAGCATGTAACAATTCCACATCAACTGCTAACTAATTAACCGATGTTGTCTCTTCCCTAGCTAAAGGTTAAGTAGGCGGGAAAAAAACAATGGCAAAAATAGGGATCAAACCATAGACCTCTCATATACGAGGTAATCACATAATCGACTATACTACAATGTATTGCGACATTACGCTAGTGTGACATTAATTCTCGTAAAATATACGGACAGAACCGAAGTTGGATCGAATATTTAAAGAAAAGATTTATAAATAATTGGCTAAATTGTATTAAATGACAAGGAAGTCGACTTGAATTTACACTATGTAGTGTTTGGTTCAAGACCGAAGTCTTTAGTTAAATGTAAAGGCTTGAGCCTTATTGTACTGACCAAAGTGGTGCAGCACCCAACTGCTTGTCAATTGTGTATTTGAGTTTATTTATACTCGCCACCGGTTGCCTTCCTCCAGAAGAGTATTAGTCATTTTAGATTTTGGAGAATACAGAAAGACGCCCAATTCCAGAAGCTTCTCCTGGTTCTTTAGCGTGCCAAGTGGTTAAGCACTCATACACGGGACCTCGATTTAAAGTCTCATCCGAAAGACTGATTAGTAATTTTAGTTGGCCAGCCCGGGAATCGAACCCACAAGGTCAAGATTATAAGTCTCGCGCTCTAACTGATTGAGCTTTACGGGCTGGCTCATTGCTTGTCAATAGTAAAGCTCTGCTATTTATTCATTCGGCAAACAATTGAATTACAATTGATTGGATAACGATAAGTAATAAAATATAGAAACCGATTCGTTAACGTCTATCACTATTGACCAATCAAATCATTTCTTTTATTTAACGCTTGGTAAGAGACTCAAAATAGATGCCTCCATGAAGGAAAATATGATAAATGCAATATTTAAAGTAAGTTAATAAAAAGTCATCCTATTATGTACAACATCAACGTGTAACGAATGTTTTTTTTAAAATTATTTACGCCTTTTGAAAACAAATGGAATGACATGTAATTGCAACTTCCTATCCTATGCCTGAAATCATATAGGCGTATAGTCTGATTTTATTGACTTGTCAATTACGAATACATTATAGCACTAATATATTCGATTACACTTCGGTTCTGTCCGTATAGCTTACGAGAATTAATATGGAGTATATAACTAATGTTTGGAAAATTCACATTAGTGTAATGTATATGTTCTCATCACATCCGCAATAGCACAGTCGGTTAAGTGATTACCTCATATATGTGAGGTCAGTGGTTCAATCCGTACTTTTGTCATTGTTTTATTTTATTAAAACTTTTTATTTTTTATTTTTTGAAGTATGTTTTAATGAAAATGGCCAAGTGCTTGCAAAGTTACGGATATAAATAACTTAGAAACACTGATTTGTGTCGTTTTGTATTTTATTTTACGGCACTGAAATGACATTTATTGATTTTAATCCGAATGAATTTTAATTATTAATTCTTAAACTATGTTTTTTTTAAAAAGAGTGTAATCTTTACCAAAATAAGTGCAAAACATATTAAAAACAAAAAAGACAACATAAAACATCATAGCTTCAATAATGTTAATAGTTATAAATAGAAAAAAATGGACATACGCGGTCTCGATCTTTAAACAAGTAGGACATTAGAAATGTAGGCTAGGCATTTTAGCCAAAAATAAGACCCAACCTCAAACAAATTCCTTCAGAAAAGATATTTGCATATTTGTTATCTACTATATATGTGTTGCTACAGGAAAAAAGTCCTCAAAAAAATTCGAAGTATAAAATGCTAAAAATGTCATGTTTTGAAATCATGTGTTTTCAATTAGAAAAATCTGTGACATTAAATAACCCAGATATTCTACGCAAATATGATCATTAACAAAGTAACACTTTAATACACAAACTTGCTTTATTTAATCCAAAACACTTCAACCAATGTTGATTACATTAAAAAAGTCGCAACACTGCATAATCTATACATCATCATTTAGACTGGTATAAAACATTACCCCACCCACTAATGATAAAATTATTTTTTTTACTTTAAGTCAGATTCCATTAAATATTCTTACAAGTTAGCACTACCAAGAATAAAGTTGTATGAATCTATCTAAATTAATATTATAATTCAAAATTGCAATACATTTTACACGAATAATTATTATTTATATGCATTGTATTTGTATTTCTGTTCTGAAAATCAATCGTTCAAGTAAATATCTTACCAATGCTAAATTGCACTTACTTTACCATGGAAGTTTTGTAAAATAAATTAATGTAAAAAGACATTTTAAAATAAAATGAATCTTCTGAATGTTAAGACACTGAAAAAACACAATGTTATTTCATCATTTTTGTCACCGAGGCCCGACTAGCCATATAGTCTGACAACGCTACACATGTATATATACATATTGCCCTGCCCTTGTTCAATGCTGAAATTACATCTCCACTTTTTCGGCCGGTGCTGTTGAAACTTTTAGCCTGCCCTTTTCACAGAGACACATTGTTTCGCATCTGTAAAATTGTTACAACATAACATGATAAATAAAAATGCGAACTTTGCATCCTGCTTTTAAAATAAAACAATTGTATGTCAAACTGAAAATGTAGGTACTGTGAAAAGCAAGATAGGATTGTGCTTTTAGATTTATATTTTTATATTGAATTATCTTCAAATAATTCATACATTAATGAGGCACGTTTAGCCTCAGCAAAAACGTGCCTCAGCTTTCTTCTTTAGAAAATATGTTTCATGTTATATTGTTATAACAAATATAAAGCGTGTAAATTGCCTATCGGCTGAAATAAGCGCTGACTGTGAAACATCATAATGTGCCATATAAGTAGGAAATACTGAACAAAACAGCACCTATACTTTCATACAGATAACTAAATTGGAAGTTTTGGTCGAGTGTTTTACTGACTTCAAAACACTTGCTTCTTACGGTGTTAACGATGTAGGTTCGAGTCCTGCCTGGGTTTTGGAATCTATTATCTGACATAGCTATCCCAAACTAACTTATAGAATATTGGTGGTTCTACGCGTTAAAAATAATACCTATGTCACACTTTTTCCTTCACCTAAAAGCCAAGCATTCTACAGTTTCATTAACCTTTTTAACAGTATCGTTGTAAATCTCATCAAATATTGTTTATAAATTAGGATTTTAAATGGAAAACCCCACGGTAACACTAACGTTCGTATACGAATTTTAACATGCAAATGAAGACTATAATCAGCTCGTGCATGCGCTACGCCACGGAGTTATAGTTGCTATCCGGAACACAGCAAATATAAGATTTTCTTGTGCAAACACACTTTTACCGTTTAAGCTTCACGGTGCACTAGGCCTGTGGTTCAGAAAAAATAATCATCTCATAAAACAGATTAAATTTGTATGAAAATACCGTTAAATTAGGACTGCTACTTATAGTCATGTTTGTTGATTTAATATTGATGTACGGATGATCTGAAGGCGGAGTTTCTCATGCAAACAGAAATTGTACTTCCGAATTCGCCACAATGAGGTTGCACATTTGTATGCTCATTAAACTCATTTTGGTTGCCTGGACACCAAAATAAGATCTGGAGTCGATATGAAACCCAATTTATTAATGAAATGTCGCTATTTCTTTTTTTATGAAATTTATTTAATGTAACTTTAAGTGTTGATGTGACATAAAAACCAACAAACAAATCTCTGATGTTAGTAATTCCGAGAATGTAAGAAAACTGCAGTTTTGGACACTAAATATAAAACACTTTTAAAAGAAAACCATTTAACTTTTACAAATGTGAATTCCCTTTAGAAAAGTTATATATGCAGTAGCACACAAAATTGAATCTGGTACACCAACTGTGTCTTAATATATAGAAGGTTTTTCTTTGATTTACCTGTTAATTACTTTTCAAAAATGCTGGATCTTTTCAAACAGAACCCATTTAGCCTCTCCTAACTTGGAAATATGGAACACTCTTGCCACATCCAATCAACTAATTGTTCGCCAAAATATAAAAGGCTGGACTCTCGCTAAATATTGTCTTCTGCAATCAACCATCCCGTACTATGTTTAGCCCTTCCTCTGAAAATAAGATATATAAAGTCCATAAAACATTATCAAAAAGATATTCAAAAGAAATAGTATTGAAATGATATAATAGGGAAACGCCTGGTGAGCAAACTCGTTTGTATGTGCATTTATTATAATCATGCTGTAAAACTATGATGTAAATTTGTGTTGATATATCAATTTCTGTTGTATTAACAAACCTGAAAGACACCCAATTGTTTTGTTTTCATTTATTCGATAAGATATATGTACGTAAAAAGTCATTTTTTCTCTCACATCCCATTACCCCTTGTGTAGAAGTCACGTGTCTATCCATCTTCTAACTAATTATACATCAACTGTTCTATAAATGCTGACAACAACATGGAAAACATTACTTAAAATATACATACAACTAGCACGAGTATCATGAGGGTAGATTGTCAAGCTACAAAAAGTTGTAAAACAGAATTATTTTCTACAGATGAATGCCATATTTGCATATGATTATCAATAACTCATTGTTTAAATATTTTTGGAAATAATTTACTATCTACGATATTATTTTCAAAAAAGTATTCGAATAAACCAAATATATCTAGCATTTATTTAACATTTGATACCCAGTTTTTTACCTTTATAACAATCAGATTAACTTAATTCATATGTTTTCCGTAAAATTATATTGTCAGTATTTATCAGTTTGCACCAAAACTTAAGTATTCTTACGTATCGATTTATATACAATGGGTAACGGCCGAGTTCGCCGTATATACGAACATTGCTTGTATTGGCTCTAACATTTAAAATTATTTTACAATATTTCAAGTGAATACGCTCAATTATCTTTTGATTTGCTATAACCCCATACTCTCAGATGCATATGATATGATTGAGCCTACAAAAAAAAATCAAATAAATGGCATAATAATTTGGGTTTTAAATCCATGTCTTCTGTTAAGAAGTAAAAGTAATGTATAAAGTTGCAGTAACAACTTCCTCATTAATAGGTAATAGTTTTAGCTTGATTACACCCTATTGGATACGCTGTCTATTTTTCATGTAACATGCTGGAATATTATCATTTCGCTTAGAAATGCATTATGTACTACGAAATACGTTTGTTTACATCAAGTTAACATATTATTTGTTTTAATAATGATTTCCACAATTCATAAAACATGCCAACTCTTTGAAATAAGTCAAATTTAACATTTTAAAAATATCCCTAGATTTTCGTGATTTTGGTCACAGCACGCTTCCGTAGAAAGAAAAATTTACATAACTTGTGCATACACATTTTTTTAAATACTCAGTAAGATGTGTGGTTAATTCTTTGTCATTTTAGATAATTGTACAAAAGGAAACAATATAGAACAGCGAGTAAAAGATAAACTCTCTTTTAATGATTACTTCATTCAAAATTGTGTTTAAAATCGCGAAATTATATGACACATTTTGTCATCTGCATAATCGATTGATTGTGGTCGATTATATCTATCTGCTGACATATTTTCCCCTAATTTATACAGAAGAATATAAAAATGACTAAAACTACTCACCTTTGCACTAGGAATGCTGGAATTGAAGTAACTTCAGATCTTTCAACGAAAATATAATAAACGTGACGTCACCGAACGTGCATAAAATTAAAGTATGGTGTAATTTAAGAGACACATTTAAATATCGATTTTTACTAAATCTTTATGATCGATTATTCAGGAGTCTGCAAGGAGATTTTTTGAGGACTTTTTTCTCAAAATGTAGATAATGTTTATCTTTTATTTGATCGTGAAAACATTTGTGAAGGAATTAGTTTTACCTTAATTTCTATTATGACTGGCCTAATGATAAAACTGCAGTTTTTCCTATTGCGCTATAACGGTCAATGTAATTATTTCGTTGAAAATTTAATTTAATCACATCTTGCTACTCACATCTCACGAAATTTACCGAAATTTTATCGAAGATTAATATATTGTGTGCACTGACCGTATACTCTTTATGCAATTGACAGGTTAATAAAATCAAGCAATATACCTCGGCAGCATTTTCCTGATGTCTCACTTATTCAAAGAAATTTATTTTTGACAAAAAAAAGTATATTGTAATATATTAGTACCACGACAAGTTTTTTTCTTGCCGTCGGTTATTTGTTATTGGTCCCTTCTATCAGTCAATATACGAAACAGCCTAAACTGTTCTCGAAAAGCGACGTCACATGCAATATGAAATTTTAAGTCTAAAGTGATACATGTATATGGGAAATAGAATAAATCATTTATGCTCGTTTGGGAGGATCAAATAACAACATAAAAAATTGTTATCGATCATTTACTTTTAAACCAATTACATAACATTAATTTGAAAAAAGCTGTCCATTTTCATGTGTTCCAACTTTTTCAACTATTGAACTTTTAGGTTAAAAGCTGTTGTTTTTTCAAAGGAATGAAAGTTTCAATACATAAACGAACTTAACAAGACTTCTAGCACAAATATCCATTACAACAATTGTTAAAGGTTGGGTTGTACGGTCTTGTTCCACAACATGCACTTCTGAATCCTTTAGAACCAAGGGCACCGTTACAACAAATCTTGAATGAAGGGTCGTACGGTCTTGTTCCACAACAGCTACTGCCGAATCCTCTAGAACTTAGGACGCCGTTACAACATATCTGGGATGAAGGGTTGTACGGTCTTGTTCCACAACATACACTGCTCAATCCTTTAGAACTTAGGACGCCGTTACAACAAATCTTGAAAGTAGGGTTGAACGGTCTTGTTCCACAACATTCACTGCTGAATCCTTTAGAACTAAGGACGTCGTTGCAACATATCTGGAATGAAGAATTGTACGGTCTTGTTCCACAACATGCTGTGCTGAATCCTTTAGAACTGAGGACGCCGTTACAACAAATCTTGACTGTAGGGTCGTACAATCTTCGATCACAAACAGCTATTTATAAAAATTAAATAGTAGAAATGAACAGCCTTTTACATGAAAATGATAATTTTATAAGATTTATGCGGGAAAATGCAATATATTGATAAGAGAATGAGACTCAGCCATCAAAATGCAACTTTTTAATTAGGACCCTATTTGACTTTAAAAGGGGCATTTCTTATTGACAGCGAGGAAAATTTAGCTACCATAACAATACAGTTTTATGGTATTTTTTGCCCAGGATCTTAATAAGCATCAAGAAAAATGTGGAAAATGTTTATATAACAAGACAGTGTCTAAAATGCTACCCATATTCCTTATTCTCTTATCCAAACTCCATTTACAGTTACAACTCTTGTAAGATATCTACATTACAACTGCATTAACCCATACATAATGTATTACCTTCGTCTTTAGTCCCAGAACAGCAGGATAGAAAGGCCAAAAATACAAAAACAGCTACTTTCATCTTGTATTCTTCCCGTCTTTTGTCTATAAATAGAGTATATTATGACGCCAGAAATGTTTTGTACTTCAATAAACATGGAACTGATAAATAAAAATAATCTCGTAAACCCGGTTTACTGATGGATGTCTATCATAGTTAACTTTCAAATATATTGTAGTTACCAATATTTAACCAACTATATTTTTCTTGGACTGCATGGTTATGAGTATTAGAACAAAAGTATTGAAACTAATTTTTTTAATTTTTGTCAAAAATATTATTTTTTATCAAAATTTTCATCATCAATAATAGATGTGATAATCGAGTTACAGTGGTGATAATTTTTATTCTATTAATGATCAGAACAGAATAGAACATTCTGTTCTGAATTAATTGTCAAAATTATGAAATTTGTATTTACAATGATAATAACACTTACTCTAGTAATTATCAGAATTATCAAATTATAATTTCAGTGATGATAAAACTTATTCTGGTTATTATCAGAATTATCAAATTTATGATTTCAATGGTGATATTCTAGTTATTATCAGAATTATCAAATTTATGATATCAATGGTGATAATTACTTATTCTAGTTATTATCAGAATTATCAAATTTATGATTTCAATGGTGATATTCTAGTTATTATCAGAATTATCAAATTTATGATTTCAATGGTGATAATTACTTATTCTAGTTATTATCAGAATTATCAAATTTATGATTTCAATGATAAAAGTACATATTCTAGTTACATAGTCAAAATAATTTTAGTCATAATTATACTTATTTTAATTATGTAAATCAAATTTACGAAAGTATTCATTTTTTCATGTATCAACTTAAAACATACATACCTAAACTATCATTGTAAGATGTAGCTCAATACTTTGCTAAAATTGATTATGAATAATACTAAAGCCTGTACTCTTAATTGAATGATTTGAAAAAGCAACCAATGATAACCGCGTTTATTGGGAATATTTATTCTTCCCGATTCGTTTTTGTGCGCTTTATTCTAACTTTTCATTTATTTTTATTTATTTACTTTTCGTTTGCTTTAGGGTTGTTTTTGTTGTTTGGTTTATGTTTACTTAAACTGTTAGCTGTTAAGATTATCTGCAGTTGCCATCGCCGCGTGCTAGCAAATGTAGGCTCGGATGTGAAGCAAATTAAAAACACTTTTCGTTTCATTTTGTATAGAATTTTACGGAATTGAAATGACATTTGGGCAGCCTCAAGAGAAAACCAACATAGTGCAGAAAATGACGTCACCGAGAAAACTGTATATGGATCTGACGTCAAAATATGCACGCTGTTTAATAATTTACCGCTTACACAATTCCTACTTACCTCAGTCAGTGCACGTTGTCTCGCTCACTATATCTATGGCTCGTTGTAATATATTTTCGACACAGAACAGAAAATCCCGAAACACATGTATTTATGAAATGTTTTCATCAAACCATCATATTACATAACGTTTAAATTACAGATATCTCTGCATAAATTTACGAACTGAAATTCATGCTCGCCCACTCTCGTCTAAGTAGTAAATTGTGGCTTATTGAGAATCTATCATGCGTTCGTTTATTTGCAATTACTTTACTCATTTTTTTAAACAAATATTCATTTTAGTAGAGTATTTGTATCTATCCTTAAATAAACACAGTATGACATTTAAAAGTTAAGTAATTTATAAATGTTAATCTGTTACGCAGTTTGGCAATAAAACATGTCTGCATCTCATTTATTTATATTATTTGAATTAATTGTTTAGCTAATATTTCAGAAATATTTTAAACAGAGCTACATTTTTTTTAATAGCAAGAATGCAAGCGCTGTACATTTTTTTCACTGCAGGGATGTTCAGCACTGTCTTCTTTAGCTCCTTTTTTGTCAACACGTAATCATGGTTAATGATATTTTTGTAATGGTATATTAAATGCATTAAAACGGACCAAGTTCAACGATCCGTAGCGTCACATATTTAACAAAAAACCCGGCCAATTTACCAGTAACTGTTCAATTATATGGCATGAAAAGTAAAAAAGGACTGACCAATACTCCAATACAGAAAAGTAATGGAAAATCTGTGGAATATAAGGTAAGAAAACATAGGCCGTATGGAAACACTAAGGAATAATGCAGCAGGCGGCAAGCAGCGCCACTGTTTTGAATTTAGGGGATTTGTTCTGTTTAAAAAATGGTTGTCATTTAAACGAATCGTATATTTGTTTAATTAACACTTTTAAATAAGTACTCGTATTGTGCTAATGAAAAACTGGTTTATCAGATAATTAAAATGATAATAATCATTAAGATGAATGTAAAAGAATTAAAAAATTAAAACAGATATGGTCGCAAACGATTTTCAACAATACCTTTAGGATAATGGAGAACCGTTTGAATAACCATTTATATATGTCTATTAGTAAGTCATAAAATTGTGAAGGTGTTAACATATCCACCAAAGAAAAAAATCAGCCGATTTTGTTATAAAAAGAAATGACAACATGGCCAGGAACAATAGATTATGACTGCAGTCAACTGAGTAAAACAGATAGAAACAACACTTGTATGGGGTCTTAGAAAGCTCCTATCATTTACTCATTTTAGGCCGGAAAAAATACGACAGTTTATAAAGCTTGCACTTTAATGGACTATCTTTATATCAACAATTTTGTTATTTATATGAATAAGTGTCATTTTAAGACTTTTACCTGGACATGTATAGTTAAATTTACTTTCGTATAAGGACATTACGTAAGCAATACAACCAGTAAATTATGAACATTTACAAATAGAAAGAGAAAAACGTTTGGTATTTCAAACATGCATGACTAACTTCACTTTAATATAACGTTTTTATACATTTAACTGGAGATATTCTCTAAAGCGTTAACTTAAATTTCAGTACGCCTCTTATCTTTTACATCGCACAATTTGTAAATAATTTGCGCTTAAATTGTTAGATTTTCCTATTGGTTAGATCAGAATGCTTTCAAAATGGTTTACCAATTATAAATTGTATAATTTATTTTCACTAACTACTTACTGATTTGTTTTTCTCCCAGTCAGCTATAAGCACGTAAACAACAAGAACATGTAAGAAGTAAAGAAGATAAATGAATATAAGGCTACAGCAATTAAGCTGGAGAGAGATAACTTAACATGCTTTCAAATCGCCTACAAAGATACGTTCGGTCATTGCCACTCGCAAACCTCAAAAGAAGAGCATTTTAACTGAAAAACGAAAATGACTTTTAGATGTGAGAAGAATAACATGCAAATGAAGTCTATCATAATTTCACAAAAAACAAAACAAAAAACAATACTCGTGTTAATACAAATCTTCATTGTTTAATTTTTATTGTGTGAGCAACTTTATACAAGATATATTCTCCCTTTATACATGTACATTTAGTGACGACTAAATAAAAGAACTTATGCCACAAATGGATACCACAGTATAAACAAGTCTACTTCTTGTTTTCGCAAGTAAGGTACAATTTAAAATATATAGGCTCCCAAGTAAGGTACAGTGATCGGAAGTTACATGTGCTTTTACTCGCAAGACAGGGTACACAGTGAATTATATAGGCTCACAAGACAGGGTACAGTGATTTTGTTTATATACTGCGGATACGTATAAACGTCATTTTAATGCAATGTTACACACGTGTTAAAAGGTATATTACCGTAACTTAAAATATACTGTATAGTAATAGAAGTCATGCAGAGAAAACTTTGATTTATGTAAACATATTAACATTGTTGTTATAATTTACACAAATATATTTCTTCTTTTTTTTATGTCAGTGTCAGCTGACTTTGAAATAATACAAATTTCAGGATCACCACCAATGAAGGCATTATTATGGGTTTTTTTATCGGCCCACTAAAATAAAGTGGTAAATAACCGTGACTTACATTTTACAGAACGAGCATTACACCAACGGATTGCAATATGTTTTTTTGTTTGTTTGAACAATTGATTTTTCTCTGCAAAACTCATTTCATTTGAAGAATTTGTACACAATACTTTCCCGTATCTCCTACTTCTATAGTTACTGATCCATCAGAGCATAAACATTAAACAGACCGAAGCGAAGATACTTTGAGCACTATTTCTTTCTTTCTTTGTTTTTGGTAGAACGCGCTAGATAAAAGTAATTATACAAATTGTGTACAAATTATGATAAATGCACCATTTTGCAGTATTTGTAGCATTTTTGTTTGATCTTTCTGTTTACCTTATTTTGACGTTTTGACGTAACGTTCTACTAATGATTTCAGGACGTCAATGGCTATATACCTGTCTATTTTGAACTAATATTTAAAAAACATTTAAATACATACAGGATATAAACATTGTACCTTGGTAAGTGGGAATTATTGTATAAAAAGTAAAAATGCGAAATTTTGCACTATGTTTGTTTTCTCATGGGGTGGCCAATTTATGATTTTAATCTAATTTAATTTCAGATCAATTTTATTTCAAGGAAAAGGGTATAGACTTTACCAAAATAAGTGCAAAATCAAAGACAACAACTTAAAAACAGTATGTTAAAAACCCCGACTTATTCGGTCTCGATTTTCCAATATTGTTAATATGTATGTAGACAATACAAACATGTCATTTACCATATTGCACGTATAATTTTTCAAATTAGATTTTAACACATCTCTATACGTTCATCATACCACAAACCTTGCCGAACATCTATCGAAATTTAATTTAGTTTGTGCATTGATCGTATAATCAGCATGCAACTGGTTTTAACATATTTATTATAATGTACATAAACAACAATTATTTTCACAATGGAATGCAATTGACATGCTTTTAAAATCAAATTAATTGAACATTATAAAACACAAGTTTGCCCATTCAATAGAAAGAAGAAAATACTAGTATTCATTTCCGAGGCTAAACGGGCCTTTAATTAAAATGTTAAATCGTTATACAAATTTTAGTTTTTTTCAAAGATTAAATTTTGGAAATTTCAAGGGCCACTACAGTATCATAAAAAACTTGACAAAATGTTCACTGTTTCAGATGACGAAAACAAATTAATGGGTATTTTCGTTCTTAATGCATTTTATTTATTTTTAATGCCCCATTTGAAAGAAAATGATATCGTAAACGTCACAAATAAAATCAAAGCGCTGAAAACACTGAATACGACAGCTTATCATAGACACTGAGATGGCACATTATAATACCAATTCACGGGCAAATGAACGGATATGTCAAGGCATAATAGTCATACATCAGTGTATTGTACAACATCTCTGGTGTAATATGAATAAAATGGCGCAAGAAACTCACGATATTATAAGCTGTAACGTTTGTACGCTTTTTGATGTATTATAATAATTTAGGAGGAGCTATGGATCATGTAAGTTGTTGCTTTATTCCCTGTCAGTGTTCAGCAGAATTTGCTGGAATTCTACGTTACGGGTTTTATTCTGTTGAACATTTACCTATGTCCTTTTCCAGGTACAATGTATGTCCCTTTTAAAGAAAATGTTGTGAGTTCATTTATCAAATTGATTTAAATTAAACAAATTGTCTGAGAGTGAAAAAATGAAATTAGATATTTATATGCTTTATTTTTCTTTTATGTTATTGAAAATGACCTATTGAATAAAAATAATTCTCACTTTCAAGGACAGATAACTCAAACTGGGAAGACACCCGATGTATTTTATTGTACTAGTGTATGAAATATCCTTAAAACTGTACGAAGAGGTATCTGTGATAGTATTAAGGGTAACTTTAAGTGCAGTAAGAACAAGTCTATTCATTTACAGCGATGTTAATATAAAGTTTGCCAACTTGGTAATACTAAGTATAACATCTTTATCTCTTTTTAGTCATATTGTGAACGATCTGGAATTGCCGATACATTTTTATCTAAAGTGTACAAGATATTATTTCTCCTGTATGAAAGATTCTAATTCCATTACAACTGTCTAATGTTTAAAGGGGAAATCTATAAAAACGTTTTAGAAGGTGATTACACCATTAGAAAAATGTTTGAATAAGCCCTGCATTATTTCATTAGAATTGGGATATAACGTCTACTTCGGTAACATTGCGATTGAAAAAGTAATGTCCGACAATCAAAATCATTTAAAGCATGTCTATTGACGTGCGATTATAACAAAGTGCGGAACATCGTTAACAGGTATTCATTTCGTTTTCGCCATTTCGTATTTTTAGAACCAAATAATTGGCGTTCGTAACTTTTCGACTCTTTCTAGAACGTTGAATACTATAATCCTGTCTGATATGCAAGAAAATGGTTATAATACACGGAAAGGATTTCGGTCAAAATACGCTAACTGTGTTCTATCTTAGAAACGATGACAACCAAGATTCGTTTTGATGTCTAAACGCAGCATTTCATGGAAGACCTTGAATAGTTTATTAAAACAAAACATTTCATTGCTCTTAGTCATATGCGATAATGGCACCCAAATTCTTTAAGCCCATTATGGACAATTTCGAGCCATATTGTATCGCATAATGACCATCAACAAGCAAATATTAACCTCTAAATAATTCGGAAATTGAAAAATCTGAAAGTAGGGTGAGCCCTCAGGAAAGGTTAAAAAAGCATTAAATTACATTATTGAAGGTTGTTCAGTTCATATGAATCAATGTTGAAAAGAATGTCTTGTGAAAATAATTTACGCCTTTTGAAAACAAATGGAATGACATGTAATTGCAACGTCTGAAATCATATCGACTTATGTCTCATCAATATACAACGCAGGTTTTTCTGATGTCTCACTATACTATGCCGCGCTTATTCATTGTATGTTGTAAAGTATTAGTACCACGACAAGTTTTTTGCCGTCGGTTATTTGTTGTTGGAACCTTCTATCAGTCAATATACGAAACAGCCTAAACTGTCCTCGGAAAGCGACGTCACATGCAATATAATAATGTTAAGTGGCGAGCATAATATTATTTTATTCAACGAGTGAAAGAAATTCAGTATTGAACTTACACACTCATTCAATGTCCTATTTATCACATACCCAAAATAAAAACCGTTTAAAGTGAAATTAGAGTCATCTTTCATTGACGCGCCTTTAGTATAACGCTAACATTTAGCGCGTCTTTACACTATGTTTGTATAACGCTAATAACGTCACGTAAAAATATATGCACGGCCGTGCAATACCATATTTACGGAGTCGCAAAATCGGCACGGGTGTGTGATAAAATAATGTTATCACACACCCGTACCGATTTTGCGACTCCGTAAATATGGTATTGCACGGCCGTGCATATATTTTGACGTGACATCATTAGCATTATACAAACATAGTGTAAAGACGCGCTAAATGTTAGCGTTATACTATAGTCGCGTCAATGAAAAATGACTCTTATTTCACTTTAAACGGTCTTTATTTTGGGTATGTGATAAATAGAATATTAAATTCGTGTAAGTTCATTACTGAATTTATTGCACTCGTTGAATAAAATAATATTATGCTCGCCAAAGGCTCGCATAATATAATTTTATTCAACTCGTGCAATAAATTCAGTATTGAACTTACACTCATTCAATATCCTCTATTTAATTCTAAAGTATTACATGCATATGGGAAATAGAATGTATCATTAATTTTATGTTCGTTTTGGAGGATCAAATAACAGCATAATATATTGTTATGGATCATTTGCTTTTAAACCAATAAAATTACATCAATATGAAAAAGCTGAACATATTTATGTGTTCCAATGTTTTCAACTATTGAACTTTTAGGTTAAAAGTTGCTGTTGTTGTTTTCTTTTCCAAAGCAATGAATGTATTGTAAATGCATAAACGTACTTAACAAGACTTCTAGCATAAATGTCCATTACAACAACTGTTAAAGGTCGGTGTGTACAGTCTTGTTCCACAACATGCACTGTTGAATCCTTTATGACTTAGGACGCCGTTACAACAAATCTTGAATCTATGGTCGTACGGTATTGTTCCACAACATGCACTGTTGAATCCTTTATGACTTAGGATGCCGTTACAAACAAATCTTGAATCTATGGTCGTACGGTATTGTTCCACAACATGCACTGTTGAATCCTTTATGACTTAGGACGCCGTTACAACAAATCTTGAATCTATGGTCGTACGGTATTGTTCCACAACATGCACTGTTGAATCCTTGATGACTTAGGACGCCGTTACAACAAATCTTCAATCTATGGTCGTACGGTATTGTTCCACAACATGCACTGTTGAATCCTTTATGACTTAGGACGCCGTTACAACAAATCTTCAATCTATGGTCGTACGGTATTGTTCCACAACATGCACTGTTGAATCCTTTATGACTTAGGACGCCGTTACAACAAATCTTCAATCTATGGTCGTACGGTATTGTTCCACAACATGCACTGTTGAATCCTTTATGACTTAGGACGCCGTTACAACAAATCTTCAATCTATGGTTGTACGGTATTGTTCCACAACATGCACTGTTGAATCCTTTATGACTTAGGACGCCGTTACAACAAATCTTCAATCTATGGTCGTACGGTATTGTTCCACAACATGCACTGTTTAATCCTTTATGACTTAGGACGCCGTTACAACAAATCTTGAATCTAGGGTCGTACGATCCACATACAGCTATTTATAAGAATAAAATACTAGATATGAACAGCCGTTTCAGCAATCAAAATGCAACTTTTTTTAAAAGGAACCTTTTTGAAAGGTGCATTTCATATTGACAGCGAGCGAAATTTATCTACCATAACAATGCAGTCATATGGTATTTTTACCCAGGACCTTAATTTGCATCAAGAGAATGTGGAGAATCATTATTTAACAAGACAGTGTTTAAAATACCATACATATTCCTTACTCACTTATCGAAACTCCATTTATAGTTATAACTATTGTAAGCTATCGACATTACAACTGGTTTTACCCATACATAATGTATTACCTCCGTCTATAGTCCCAGAACAGCAGGATAGAAAGGCCAAAACTGCAAAAACAGCTACTTTCATCTTGTATTCTTCTCGTCTTTTGTCTTTAAACAGAGTATATTATGACGCCATAAATGGTTTGTATCTCAATAAACATGGAACTGATACATAAAAATAATCTCATAAACCTGGTATACTGATGGATGCCTATCATAGTTAACTTTCAAATATATTGTAGTTACAAATATTTATATATAATATTATATAATAAATATTTTTCTTGGAGTTGTTATGAGCAATAGAACAAAGTATTGAAACTCATTTTTTAGGTCAAAAGTATTATTATCAAAATTTTCATCATCAATAACAGTTATGATAATCGAATCACAGTGGTGATAATGCTTATTCTATTAATGATCATAACAGAATAGAAGATTCTGTTTTGTAGAAATTATCAAAATTACATGTATGAAATTTATATTTACAATGATTATAACACTAACTCTAGTAATTTTCAGAATTATCAAATTTTAATTTCAATGATGATAATACTTATTCTGGTAATGATCAAAATTATCAAATTAATATTTACAATTATAGTTATACTTATTCTAGTTATTATAAGAATAATCAAATTTATGATTTCAATGGTGATAATTTCTTATTCTAGTTACATCATCAAAAATATCATTTCCATTATTATATACTTATTTTAATTATCTAAATCAAATTTACGAAAGTATGCAGATTTTCATGTATCAACTTAACTTAAAACATACATACCTTAACTATCCTTGTAAGATATAGCTCAATACTTTGCTAAAATAATATTTAAGTTTTGATTATAAATTATTCTAAAGCCTGTACTCTTAATTAAATGGATTTGAATGGTTGGAAAAGCAACCAATGATAATCGCGTTTCTTGGGGGTTATTTTCTCTTCCCGATTCGTTTTTGTGCGTTTTTGTAACTTTATATTTGTTTTTATTTATTTACTTTTTGTTTGCTGTTGAAGTGTCTTTGGTTTACTAAAACTGTAATATTTAAGATTATCAGCAGTTGCCATCGCTGAGATTTTTTTTGTGCTTGTACATTTTCTTATTTTAAAACAATCATACAGTCTGCACAGTGTTTAGATGTATTAGCAGATTAAATCATATTCTGTCACGAAAACACGCAGTTTTCATTATACCTTTATAATAGTAAATACTATAGAGGAATAGTGAAAATATCCTAATAATGTCATATAGTTGTTGCTATGAATACCAAATGTAAATATATTTTGGGTGGTTGTAGTAGAGACTGGAGGGAAGGGGGTGGGGAAGCGTTATGGGATCAAAGCGTCTTATCCACGTGTTTTGACAGAGTTTCAAAAAAAGTTACTCATTGACCAAATTCAAGCTATCTTTTGTGTCTCTTGCCTTATGGCAATAAGTACAGTAAAAATGATTTTATTGACCTGTCAGTTATGAATACACTAAAGAACTCATTTAAATATCCGATCCCACTTCGGTTCTGTTCGTGTAACTGACAAGAGTTAAATTGTGGGATATAAGAAAAGTCAGACTAGCTTAATGTTTAGGTCATCATAATATCCACATAGCCAAGTCGGCGAAGAGATTGTATGATAAAAGAGAGACCCTTCTCTTACGATTGTTTTACACTAGCCATTACACTTTCTCAATTGTTGCATATTAAATTGAAATGGCCGCGTGCTAGCAAATGTAGACTCGGATGTGAAGCAAATCAAAAACACTTTTCGTTTCGTTTTGTAGTGTATTTTACGGAATTGAAATGACATTTGGGCAGCCTGATGAGAAAAGCAACATAGTGCAGAAAATGACGTCACCGAGAAAACTTTATTTGGATCTGACGTCAAAATATGCACTCTTTTATCAATTTACGGCGTACACAATTTCTACTTACCACAGTCAGTGCATGTCGTCTCGCTCACTATATCTATGGCTCGTTGTGATATTTTTTCGACACAGGATAGAAATTCCCGAAATACATGTATTTATAAAACGTTTTCATCAAACCATCATATAACATAATGTTTAAATTACAGGTAGCTTTACATAAATTTACGAACTGAAACTTATGCTCGCCGGCCCGGTCACACAGCCTTTCGCGTCTGTATCGCGGGTAAAATTTCGCGATTTTTTTTTGCCCGCGGTTGCCCGTGGTGGAAAATGGGCAAAATTGGCTTACCCGCGGTTTACCCGTGGTATGCCCGTAGAACAGACGCCGGCGACTGTTCCGCGTCCTTATCGCGAATGAAGCGCGGCGGTACCGCGGCCTACCACGGGTATAATAAAGCAGCCGAACCGGGCTGTAGAAATCATAACCACTCAAGACACAGTCCCGTGAAGATCAAGCCCCAGCTCAGGTCTCCTGCCAATCCAGTCGCGCACCTAGATGTTCCGCACCACCCTCCTCCTCCTCCTTCGTCTTCTTCTGTCAATGAGGAGCTGATGGACCTGTACAACTTGGTGAGCAGCAAGACGAGGTCATTACGGTGACGGGGATCCATGTTCACCCCTTGACGTCTGGAGCACAACTGACGAATGCTCGGCAAATCGCGCTTTTATACCTAAAATCAGACGTTGTACGAACGCGATTAGGCCGTCGACAATCGTATTTGGGACGTGAACAAGACGCAATTGAACGTGATTAGGCCGATATTGGGGCGCGCTGTTTACGCGGAAAAAGGCGTTTGTCCGTGCTTACACGCGGTACACACGCTAATGCACGTGATAAAAACGCGGTACAGACGCGGAACAAACGTGCTATGACCGTGCTCCACCTGCGATTACCCGCTAAAATTTCGCGTCCTACCGCGTGTAACCACGTCTTAACCGCGGCCGTAGCACGTCCTAGCACGTTCGTTCCGCGTCTGTACCGCGTCTTTACCGCGTGTGTACCACGTGTACCGCCCGCGATTACCCGCGGTCTAAAGATTTGGGCAGCCCAAAACTTTTTCGCGCGGCCAACCGCGTCTGAATTTCTTACCGCGTGTAACGACGGGTAAAGTACGGTTGTATCGCGTCTTTATCGCGACCTCAAAGCGTCCAACAGCGTCTGCTTCACGGGCAGAAATTTTTGGCCGTTATTCGGCCGCGATACGCCCGTGGAGGGCTGTGTGACCGGGCCTTAAGTAGTAAATTGTGGCTCATGCGTTCGTTTATTTGATAGCTTTAAATAAACACAGTATGATATTTAAATGTTAAATAAATTATAAATGTTAATATGTTACGCAGTTTGGCAATTTAAACATAATGTCTGCATTTCAATTATTTATATTGCATGTATATGAAAATTAATGATTGTTTAGCCAATATTTCAGTAATATATTAAAAAGAGCTATATTTTCTTTCAGTTACAAGAATTCAAGCGTTGTACATTTTTGTCACGGCAGGGATGTTCAGCCCTGTGTTTAAGTCAACACGCAATCATGGTTAATGATATTTTTGTAATAGTATATAAATGCATGAAAACGGACAAAATAAAACGATCAGTCGCATCATATTTTTAACAAACAAAAAAAACTGCCACTTTACCAGTAATTGTTCGATTATATGGCATGAAAAGTAAAAATGGACTGACCAATACAGAAAAGCGATCCAACATCTGTGGAATATAAGGTAAGAACACATCGGCCGTATGGGACACACAGGCGGCAAGCAGCGCCATTGCTCAATGATGCAGCATTTTTAATTATTTGGGACAACAACAAAACAATATCAAACTTTAACTTATTTTATTTTATATTCATGCATAGTGGCATATATAATTTATCTCACTGAGTAATTTCTTAGTCAATCTTTAGAATTTTATGGGCACAACTCCATTAATAAAACAGCCAAAAGGTTGGGATACCGGGCATACAAAACCCTGTTAGGACATCCTTAGCAAAACAAACAATTGACACAAAATCAAAACAAGCAAATGGAACAAACTGTATATTTTTTTGGAACAGTATGTTCCAGAAAACTATTGATCAAATATGTTCAAACAATACTGGTCTTTCAATTCTTCATTCACAAAATAGTCAATTTTCAAAAATGTATATGAGCAACAACACAGCATTGACACTGTTGTGCGAAATTGGT